>NC_134087.1:195844547-196147578 GCF_000715075.1 Nicotiana tabacum
CTTTTGAATCTTATCACATCAAAATCTTCATCATTTGTAAAGTCCAAGAACACATTAAAATGATCATAGACCCCAATTTTGACTGTGCCTTTCAAAGTAGTTTTCTCAGAGAATTGAGCCCTAATGTTATCAATTTGGGGCCTTATCTTCAGAAATCTTCCAACCAGTGTCCTTTTGCATTCCTCCGCCATCACACCATAGTAGTCTTTAGCTTTGAATATAACTGCTGGCATTCCATTGTGGGTGGTTCTTCTTGCAATTACTGCTTCTTATTCTTGCCCGTTTGGGGTCGGTGCAGAGCTATTCGCTGTAACCACAACGGATGCATATAGTTTCTTTCCTTGAATTGCTCCATGGGGGAGCTTCGCCGCATTAGGGGGTTGTTTAAGTGTTCCAGACGCGCCGCTTGGCCACCGCCTGGGGCCTTCATGGGCGGCGCGTGATGTTCACAGAGTTAACAGAATATAGCCGTTGAGGGGTTTAGTTTTAGAGAGAGAGTTTTTCTAAAATAAAATTTCTATTAAGATACTATATGCATGATTGTGTCTTAATCTCTGCTATAGTTGTGATTTAATAATCTTATAGTTGGTATCAGAGCCACCATAGTTAGAAATTAAGATAAAAAATTAATCTTGAGTTTCAATAAAAAAGAATTTAGAAAAGTCATCGAACCTTTCCCTTATGGACGGCGGTGGAGAAAAATTTTGAACTTGCCCGATTGATCTGATTTTTAGATTCCAAGCGATAGCGTTTACTTGTTAGAAATTGAAACAAACAAATAAAAGAGCAAAGAATGATGTTGATGAAATTTTGTTGCCTCTGTGAAATGATGAAATCCTAATCAAAACAGGGTTTGATATATGTTGTCAGCTGCGGTATAATGGTGTGACATAACGGGGATTAATAGTAACTTATTTTTTGTAAATTATGGTAAGGAGAAAATATGTAATAAATAAATAATTAAATTAAAAAGGGTTTTGGTTTCACGTGATAACTGGCAATGGTGACTAATGAAGACTTTTGTATTTAAGAGATGATTCCAACATTCTGTGGTTAGTTTAGATATTGTTTTGCTGTTAAGTGAAGGGCCAGGCACACAATTGATCATATTTATTTGGTTGAATAGCTTTTATCCATGATTTTGCGCTTCAGGCAGTGAATGGAATTAATAAATAAAATACAGGATAAGTTATGAGGTTTATTTTATCATATGTTAAATAAGAATTTATGATTAATAAATAGTTTTTACCAAAATGGTATATTTATTTGGAGTCACTAAAAATTCTTAGAACTTTATATATGTGAAATAATATTATGCATGGGTTGAGAATTATGATTAATGAGTAGTTTCCACCAAAGTGGTCTATTTATTTGAGTCTTTAAAATATTCTCAATGAACCATGTCTAAATTGTCCTTAAAAAGTGTACATTAGTATTGAATGTTATTTACCTTTTGATACTAGTGACGGTAAATTAATTAATAAGAATAGATACTGTATTTTTCACTTAAAGAAGGAACATAATATCTTGAATTCCCATGTCTATAAAAGAGGATAGTTTTTTTTATAGAGAAGGTTTTGTGTCTCTTACCTAAAGGAAGGATACAATGTAGGTCTTGTACTCTTGAATGATATTGGGAGGAGGTTTTGTATCTCTTGCCTAAAGGTGGGGATGTAATGAATGTCTTGAACTCCTTGATTTTTTTTAAAAAGGGGAGACAGTTGCATCTTCCACCCAAATGAGGGATGTAATGGATATCTTTAACTCTTTTGGATTATATACGCCTGCCCATAATTTTATCTACCTTTTGTGTTGTTTGCTTATACAGTTGTTAACAATATGACTACTTAGTTGAATTCCAATAAAACTCTGACTAATAGCAATTACAAGAAGTGAAAATATGATGTTGAAATAGTGTTAGGTCTGATGGACTTGGACTTTGCATTGACTGAACAGAAACCTGATAAACCTACAACTACTAGCATTGCTGATGAAAAGACTAAGTATAAGAAATGGATGAAGGAAAACAAAATGAGCCTTATGATCATGAAAAGATCCATTTGTGATCACATAAAGGGTGAAATTAAGGATAATGAAAATGCAAAGATTTCTTGAGTGCTATTGAACAGAAATTCCTAGAATTTGATAAAGTTGAGATAGGTAGCCTGATTGATTCCCTGTCTACCATAAAATATGACCTTGTAGGTAGTGTCCGTGATCATATTATGAAATTGGTTAACATTGCTACCAAACTGAATAACTTAGGTGTAACCATTACCGATTATTTTCTTGTTCACCAACCTCTAAGGCCCCTTCATGATCAGTTAACCAGCTTAAAAAAAACCTATAATGCACAAAAAAATAAGTGGAGTGTTGATGAGCTTATTACTGTTAGTGTGATAGAGGAAGGAGGATCCAAAAGGAAAAAGTTGAGGGTGTAGTGAACTTTCTTAGTTCATCTAGATCAACTGGTTATCCCTCTTATAAAAGAAAAGGTGGACCCAAAATTCATAAAAATAAACATGGCCAGTCTCATCATCCAGGTGGTATAGTGGTCATACTTATAAGACTGGTGTTAGTCAAGGTCAGTATCATAATCTTCTTGGTCCTCAAGCTGTAATTAAGAAAGAAATCAAGTTTTGGGATTGCAAACAAGTAGGTCATAAGAAAGCTGGTTGTCCTATGAAAAAGAAACTATGTAATCTTTTGGCTTTTGTCTGCTTTGCAACTAGTCTTGTTCATATTCCTTTATATTTCTGGTGGTTGGATAGTGGTGCACTGTTCATGTAACCATTGACTTGCAGGATCTAGTAAGCAGACGGAAGCCAAAAGAGGATGAAGTCAGTGTTTTTGTGGGCAATGGACTCAAAGCAAAAGTAGTTTTTTTACTGGGACATCTATTTTATCTTTTAAAAATAATTCTAGTATTCGTTTAGAAAATACTGATTTTGTATCGTCTGTGAGACGGAAATTAGTTTTGGTTTCCTTTTTGGATAAAACTGGTTATTCATTTCAACAAAATAATGATATTATTAAAATTTCTTATGATTCACATGTTGTTGTTGATGCTTTTTTTAAGTGATGATCTATATCGCTTGAATGTGTTGAGTGAAATTTTTTTTACAATACAAATTTGAAAAATTTCCCACAAAAGGTCTACTATGAGTAAAACGTCTTACCTATTATGGCATAGGCGTCTTGGTCATATTTCTAAAGAAAGAATTGAACGATTGGTAAAGGAAAATATATTACCTGTCTTGATCAAAAGATTTTGAAACTTGTATGGATTGTGTTAAGGGTAAAATGACCAAGGTTAAGAGAAAGGATTCCACTAGGAGCTCTGAACTCTTAGAAATTATTCATACTGATATTAGTGGACCTTATGTACCTACTTTTACCAATTATAAGTATTTTATTACTTTTATTGATGAATTTTCAAGATACTGTTATATATATCTTTTAAAAGAAAAATCTGAAGCACTTGATAAGTTTAAAATTTACAAGACCGAAGTTGAAAAATAACTTGGGAAGTCCATTAAGATAGTAAGGTCTAACCGTGGTGGTGAGTACTATGGAAAATATAATGAGTATGGTAAATGTATGTGGCCTTTTGTTTTGTTTTTGCAAGAATGTAGGATAGTAACACAATATACCATGCCAGGTACTCCTGAGCAGAATGGTGTGACTAAAAGACGAAATCGTATACTCATGGAAATGGTGAGAAGTATGATGTCAAGGACTAGCCTACCTGAGTCTCTTTGAGGTGAAGCCTTAAAAACAGCTAGCTATATCCTGAATAGAGTTCCTACAATATCTGTCTTGAAAACTCCCTTTGAACTATGGACAACTCGAAAACCTAGCTTGAACCATTTTCATATTTGGGGATGTCCAGCTGAAGTTTGTATTTATTCACCCACAGAAAAGAAAACTGATCCTTAAACTACCAGTTGTTTCTTTATAGGCTATCCTGATCACTCTAAAGGTTTTAGGTTTTTCTGTCCTGGACGTGGCACTAGAATCGTTGAGTTTATTAATGCAAAATTTCTCTTGAGCATGATGTTTGTGATTGTGATTGTTCATGTGGTAAGAAAATTGTATTAAAAGAGAAGGAAGTCATTATCCATGTACCTGTTGTACATGAAAAGGTGGTAAACCAACATATTCATGAGGGGGAGAATCAAGTGAACAACGATGCAGATCCCATAGTTCCCGAGCAAAATGTACACAATGAATCACTCCGTAGGTCACAAAGAGAAAGAAGGTCTGCCATTTCTAATGATTTTATCGTGTATGTGACTGAAAATCTTAGTGATACTGGAGAGCTGACTAATCATTTATCATATGCTCAAGATATTTCCTCTCCATTTGTTGATAAATGGCGTGAGGCAATGGATAATGAAATGCGCTCCATGGAACACAATAAAGTGTGGGAGTTAGTTGAATTGCCTGTAGGTTTTAGACCTATTGATTGCAAATGGGTGTTTAAAACTAAAAGAAACTCTAAGGAAAACATAGACCGTTATAAATCAAGGTTGGTTGATAAGGTTATACTCAAAAAGAAGGTATTGATTATAAAGAAACATTTTCTCCTATTTCATCTAAGGATGCATTTAGAGTTGTGATGGTTCTTGTGGCTCATTGTAATTTAGAGTTACACCAGATGGATGTTAAAACTGCTTTCCTGAATGAGAGTCTTCTTGAATAAGTTTACATGGTTCAACCTGAAGGATTTAAAGAAGCTGGTAAAGAACATCTAGTGTGCAAGCTCAACAAATCCATATATGGGCTTAAACAAGCCTCCAGATAGTGGTACTTGAAATTCGATGAAATTATTACAAAACTTGAATTTGTGAAAAATAAGCTTGATGAATGTGTTTATCTCAAAATAGCTAATGGTAATTTCATTATTATGGTTATCTATGTTGATGACATTCTGCTTGCCACAAATGATTTGGGCTTGATGAATAAGATCAAATAATTTTTTTTCTAGGTCATTTGATATGAAAGATCTTGGCGAAGCCTCTTTTGTTCTTGGGGTAGAAATTAAAAGAGATAGGTCACGTGGTTTATTGGGTTTATCACAACGTTTCTACATTGAGAGTGTTCTTAAAACTTTTAATATGCAAGACTATAGACCTGGTGTTGCACCTGTTGTAAAGGAGACAAACTTAGCAAGGATCAATGTCCGAAAAATGTTGTTGAAAAGAGAACAATGAGAGATGTGCCATATGCAAATGTTGTTGGCTGTTTGATGTACATACAAGTTTGTACAAGGCTTGATATATTATTTGCTATTAATATGTTGGGAAGATTTTCTTCTAATCCTGGGTGGGCACATTGGGTGGCTGCAAAGAAAGGATGAGATATCTACAACGCACCAAAGACTCCATGCTTGTGTACAAAAAAGTTGATAATCTGGACGTGCTGGTATATTCAGATTTCGATTTTGCAGGTTTTCAAGATACTATGAAATCAACTTCTGGGTATATTTTTATGTTGGGTGGAGGTGCTATTTCTGGGAAAAGTGAGAAACAGAGCATCACTGCTACATCTATAATAGAAGTTGAGTTTATTGCTTGTTTTGAGACTGCTTCACATGCTGTCTGGATGAAGAATTTTCTTACTAAATTGCAAATTGTGAATTTTATATCTAAGCCGGTGACTATTTTCTGTGACAACAGTGCAGTTGTATTATTCTTTAAGAATAACAAGAGGCTCTAAGCATGTTAGCCTTAAGTTTCTTAACGTTAGAGACATGGTAAAAGAAGGTGATATATGTATTGAGCATATTAGCCTAGAATCTATGTTGGCTGATCCTTTGACTAAAGGTCTTAGGCCTGTAGTGTTTAATGAACATGCTAAAAATATGAGTATTTTAGAGTCTTTTGATGTGTTTTAGTCAGTGGGAGTTATTTTATAGATGCTGACTGAGATATTGCTTTTAATAAATTCTAATTTTATGCAAGCTTGTGTTATTTTATATTTGTTATGCTTATTGACTAACATGATAATTTTTTTATTTTTTATTTTCAATTGGATATTGTATAAACTCATGATATCCTTGAGTTTTGCTGCTTGTTGCCTTGATTATTCTGGGTAAGGCACAAGGGAAACCTTATGAGGCGATATAGTTATTTTATCACTTGGAGGATTATTTCTTTCTAAGAGATGTGGCTCTGTTCACCTTGATTAGAAAGATAATATGCTTAGCACACATATTTGATCTATGTTGATGGAAATTCTAGCATATGTGATCATAGATAGAATTCATACCTTCAAATGGTGTGATGCTTGCTACGATTCATTGTTAGTATTCTCCATTGAGACTGGATGGATTGTTATATGGGTCGTTCTATTCTTAGCTATGTGAGTAGTGTGTCCACTATAGAGTCTAAAATCGTTTTTTAAAAAGATTTTCTTAAAACTCAAAAGTTTTAAAATTGTTTTCTTGTCCTCAATTAACGTTGGTGTCCAAGTGGGAGAATGTTGGAATTTGGACTTACGTTAATTGGTTATAGCCTGAAGGATAGTGACGTGGCCCAAGTGGTGGATAAATAAATGCCTAATATTAAATATTTTTTGTGTGGATAAGTGAGGCTTAATAACTATTGGCCTGTGATGGGTAGACACTCTTTATAAATAGAGGCCAACTCCCATTTCCCTAGCTATTTTAGAAAATCCGAGCCTATTCTGCCTCTTGAATACATGGTAACAGTAGATGTCCCATCAGTCAAGTTCTCCGGATTATGAGAGCGGGTAGCTAGTGGATTGTGGAAGTTGGTCTCAGGCTTAATCGTCGTTTGTTGTCGCTGTTGAACCGATGGAGTTGAACGGCTTAATCGGCGTTTGCTGTCGTTGTTGAATTAATGGAGTTGAACGGTACGTTTTCTTAAACTCTTACTCAAAATTATGATTTTATATATGTATGATTGTATCTTAATCTCTGTTATAGTTGCGATTTAATAATCTTACATATTATTCTTGTGAAGTTGGAAAAAAAAGGATATTCTTTTATCGGGTGTCCTAGCCATGATTTCACTTTTTTTAGTTTCTAAAAACTAAAGAACTTTTTTTTCTATAACATATATTGTGAATAAAAAAAGGTTTCCGAAATTTTTTTCAGTCTGAAAAAATTAAAAGATTTTCAAAAAACATATATCCCTTACTTATGAAACAAACGAATATAAAACATACGTTTGATAACTTATAAATATAAAGATCTTAATCAACGAATAAATTTTCTTCACAATATATGTTGACTATATATTGTCATAGTTTAGCTAATAAACGTAAATTCAGCAAAATCAATCACCATCTTCTTCCTTTTATTTTGTCTAATAATTTATCACATTCTGAAAATCACGAATATTTCACAAAAGGACAGAAAGTTCTTATCATATTGTTCAGGTGAGAATCATGTGGATATTATAGATAGACTTTGAAAGAAATATCAAGTCTAATGTTGCCACGATTTTATCTTTTTCTTTTTCCTTTAAAAGATGTGGATGTAAGAGATTGTTAAATTTTTTTACCCTTAATTAGAGTTCTCGACTTTAAATTATAAGAATGAAAAGTTTTTAATTAGGAAACAAATTTCTCCTAGTAGCTTATCTCAAGTCATATTAGCCGGGGGCCTTTGGATACCATAAGATTAACTCCTATTTAGCCATAACTTTTTTTTTATAAATATTTTTAGTATTATTTGGTAAGTAAAATGCATGTCCAAATATAATTTTAACTTAAAAAAATTATTTTTCATCTCATTTTTCTGTTTACCGTGAAAATGGTAATAACAATTAAATTTGATTTAGTGGTTCTAAAAATACGTGATCTATTTTTATGCTAGTTGTTAGGTAGTTGATGCTATGTAAAAGACTTAGAAACGAGATAAGAGCTTAAAAACGAGATGTTAACTAAACCGAATCACTAACAATCAGGGCCTCGAGCTTGCCTATTCGAGGGCCTCGAGGTCGAGTCTGAAGCTCGGCTGGGAGCTATCAAAGATGGTCGATGGTGATTAACAGTTATAAATAAATCAAAGATGACTCTTTATGGCCAATAATAAGCAATGAATGTTGAACTTTTAGTAGAACACAATAAATACGAGCAATAAATGAAGTAATAAAATCAAGAGAATATGTTAGAGAGTAGAGAGAATGTTCTTGTATATTTAGTATGGAGCAACAGGTATTTACAAAATGACAAGGATCCCTTTTATATATGAGGGAGAATCCCAATATAGTACAAGCGCATTTATTATAAAGAAATGGAGATGGGACACCTAGTTAATGCCACGATATGGGCTCAGACTAGCCTGACAGATTTTATCGGCTCTAGCTTCACGCCTTGGGAACTCCCCACTTTCTTTCCATAACCATCGGTTTCACACTGTCCCGTGGTCGAGCGTCGATGGGCCTCGAGGGCTGAAACTCGACCGTGATTTTGTGCCTTCGAGACGTTATAATGATGGAAAATTGGACTCTCCGATTTTACCGTATACAGATAGTCCATGCGTTTCTTAGAGTATAACGATAAGAAACGATCTTGATAACCATCTTTCCGAATTTCCTGTGATGAGGTTATACTGATGATGTCATACTCATGACATAGGCTTTTGTGGCAACCGAGACATCCCGCTGACTTGTCTTTTCAGCGTCTTTCAATGCACAGTCGATCCTCGTCCTTCTAAGCGATAATATCACCGCCGATTCATTTCCCAAAATGCATTAATTAGGCCTGCCGATACGTCTTTCAAGGACATTGATGGCGCCATTGGTTGCCTTTTTCAAAAGAGCAGTGATTGTGCCCGCCGGTTACTCTGCCCTTTCTCTATAAATGGGGCTCTCTAGAACCAATTCCTTATTCAAGTGTTCTTCAATCAACCTTTCTACCATTTCTTGTCTCCATCCTCATCCACTGTCGTTTCCCATGTCTAAGGCCCGTGGCCTCAAAGTTGCCTGGTGGCGTTCTCATTAGTTATACCATGGCCTTTTCCCGGGGCCCCTCCTTATCGAGCGAGATTACACCAACTTGTTATTGTTGTTGTTGTTGTTGTTGTTATTGTTGTTACTACTGTCACTGTTGGCTCGAGCCGAGGAGATAGGGAGGACGATCTCTTCCGTCTTGGGAAGGTATTTGGACTATACATCACTGCTCACGAGGATGTTCAGACTATACACCGCTACTCACCTTCCTACCCCGGCCTGGTGTGGCATTTCACCCCTTTTGCTTTTCGTAGGGTGAAGTGGTACCTCTGGCCGGTAGCTTGCACGACGCAATGTCGCAAGAAGTGGACTCAAAGTAGTCATTCAAGTGAGGCCGGCCAAAGAGCAATGTCGCCAAGTCTTCTACCGGGCCATGATCTTCCTATCCTGGTGAAAGCCTTTGCTCTTTGGCGGGCTATGACGTTTTTTCATCCCTTTTTGCCTCTTCACTTTCCTCTTCTTCATCTTCCCACTTTCCTCTTTTTCATCTTCTCCCTTGGAGATACCATTTTGGAGGGCCGAGATGAGACCCCCGAGGAGATGGCAGTCGAAGACACTGCCGCCGAGGAAGTATACCTGAGGAGATGGTGCTCGAAGACATTGCCGACGAGGATGAACCCTCGAGTAGAGATTAGACTCTAGGATTTTCTTGCATATGTACCTTTTTTGCTTCTTTGTTTCTGTGTAAGGACCCCTCGTGGGCAATTCCGCACCTATTGTTATAATATAAAGCTTGTTGATACCCAATTTTTCCTCATATATTTTTAATACATATACATACTTTCAAAATAGCAAATATGCAGTTATAAGCATGCATAAGCATTTTTTTTATAATTTTTCTATAATTTTTAAAAACTCCAAATCAATTTATTTATTCTCTTTTTTATTTATAAAACATCCAATAATTATCCTTTATATCCTTTGTGGTGATTTAGCCATTTAAATTTATTATTTATGCCAACATAGTGTTTAAATATTTTTAGTGTATTTTTTATAATTGCATTTACGTTTTAGGCTAAATTGCACATCTTTGCAATAATAGCCCATATTAATGCATAATTATATTATTGATGCATAAAATGGTCTTTTATATTTTTAAAATGTTAAAAACTATTTTAAAATCATTTTACTACACGAAATATTTTTTTGAACACATTTATTATTTTTTATAAATTGTGTAGTTATTAAAAGTGGCTATTTAAAATCTGGCATATTTTTATTTCAATTTTGGTCCTAATTCAACCCAAAACCAGCCCAATTTCAATTTAAACTTAGCCAGCCCAAACCCTAATACCCGATCCGATCCCAAACCCTTTTAATATTGGTTGTTGATCATAGAGATCAACGACCACAATTAATCCCTTCCCTTTTTAGTCCCAAACGACCCCCCAAACCCTTTCATTTCCCACCGTCCGCCTCCCTGAAATCCCTCTCCTCTCTCAAACGTTCTCAAACCTAACCCTAATCGGACCTCACCGTCACTCATCTATGGCTATCTATGGTGGTTTGATGATTTTTGAGTATTTGATCTTCTACTTCTTATGTGTTTTGACTGATTTCGTAAGTTTGCTACAACATTAACTCGTTTAAACTAAAAGCCCTAATTTTTGACATTCTTTGTTTGGTTTCTGAGTACTGGTGTATTGACTGTGTTCTTGCTTTGGTTCTTGTGATTTCTCTTTAGCCATTTGAATGTCTCGTGGTTTTCTTATCCTAATATGCATATACTGAGTTTCTTAGTTCAACTCTTTTACTGATTCTACATGTTTGTATTCATTCTGACTGTTCATGTTAAGACCTATATCTTTCTCCTTAAATCAGTGTCGTTTTCTTGATTTACCAATTTGTTTCGTGTCGAATCCTGACTATTCATTTCTTACCTTGTTTTGTCTGTGAAACTTGCTGACTCTTTACGTGATTTTCTCCTTGACTATTCTAAAGTTCTTATTTCCTGATTTGATTTGAACCCTTTTCCTTAACAAACTTTGATTCTTATTTTCGATTGAACTCTTTGCCTTAGTTAGTTTTTTCCTTGCCTTATTTGTTATTTGTTGATTCTTATTCATTGTTTCCTTAATTGAAACTTCTATTCATTTACCCCTAATTACCTACTCTATACCCAAACCTTACTTGATTCTTTTCCTTAAATATCTGTCATGCTCTTACCGTTGATTTATTATCCCTTGATTAAAGGGAAGACTTACTGATTTTACATGTGATTGATTTCATGAATTTCTTTAATTGCTACTTAATTGATCCCTTACCTTATTTTGTTAAGCTTTTGATTACTATATAAACTCCCTCTTATTTTAACTTCTGAATAACGAACAATAGTTCAAAACTACTACTTTTTACACTCTAAAAGGCTCTCTTTCTGCTCTCTTTGCTACTTGTGATCTTTGTCATTCCAGCCGGCTGCAAGTTGCACACTACCTTTCTTACATCTTGTGTGTTTTCATTCTTTAACTAAGTATGCTTCTGATTAATTTTTAAGAATCAAACCTATGTGTTTACTTACTGCTTTAGTTCATGTGGCCTGATGTCCATTCTTTCTTTTGTTTACTGCTTAACTAGCATGACAAATCCTGCCTACTCAAATTTGTGATCAGCATGTTTCCACTATGCTTGCTTGTTTGCTGTCTTGTTTAACATATTTACATATGTGACTTAAGCCCATTTGGACTAACTATTGTCTTTCCTAAACTCTGCTTCTATATAATTGGTATGCCTTCATTGTTAACACTTGCGTAGCATTTAAGTCCTTGCCTGTTCTGTTTCACTCCTACTAAGTTAGTCAATCTCCTTAAAGTGATTCTAGTTGTGTAGTTTAGATGTCTTCAACATGTTTCTGTGTTGATCTTTGCTGCATGACCTGCATTTTACCTACTAGTTCTATATAACCCCCTCAAAACTATATGTATCCTGTTGTCTATACTCTCTATGTTCCCAACCCCTATCCCCTCGTGTGAAAGTTGTGCCTAAAACTTGTTCTATGACTTGGGTTCTGATTGCAAATTATTTTCCTCACACTTTCCCTCAAACTATTTTAGCACTAATAGTTTTCAGAAGTTCTTTTCAGTCCTAAGACCTTTCTATTAAACTCTTTCAAACTGTTATGCACTTCCACTTACTCTTAGAATACTAGGTTCTGCCTCTGATATGTGTACTGCCTTGAGACTCTTGAGATCTCTCTGAACTCTGGCATGTCAGAGCTAGCATTTCCACACTGCACCTAAATTAGTTGTTATTTGAGAAAGGTCTAGGTGTGAGCACTGTCCGGGATCCTTAAGGTCCTTAGGAAACTCTAACACACCTAGACATAAAATTGGTTATGGAATTGTGGGCATTTGAGACTACTGGAGGCTTGGAATCATTTGGGCCTACTTTAGGATCCCTATAGATTAATTTCTTTTATATTTATGTGTGTCGCGCCCCCTTTTTCTTTCGCGAAATCGGGTTCATGACATTTGGGAGGACAACTCGTTCCCTTTCGGGAATTGGGTTTGAATTGAAGAGTCACCACCTAATGATTTTAGTGCATTAGGACACTATGGAAGGTTTGATTTGAACAACCAAAGATTGGGTAAGGGACCGCAATTATCTCAAGGGGAAGGTGTTAGGCACCCCTCAAGATCCACTAATGTGGTTCCCGGCCAAGCTATTATTATTGTGACTTAAGTGCAAATAACAAATAGGCAAATAAAGACTTCAAATAAGAGGATATTTTCACGTAATGATTTACAAATAAATAAAAGTAAAAAAAGGAACTAAAAGGAATTGATTAAAGAAAAGATTTTAAGAGAAACAAAGAAAACGAAAAGGGAGGGGGTCCTAGGTTTATTAATAATACGGATCACCCCACACAACATCTGATAATCACTCCTCAATGAGGGGCTACACGAGATGTTACCGCATGGTCATCATATCCATTTCTACCCTTTCCTACCCCGTTGAGGTATTAAAGCGCGAAATGGTCTCGTTTACTTATTGCATGCTATTACCCGCCCCAATTCTATTAGTCCCGGAGGTATCTAGGACTACTAATCCTAAAGGGGAGGTATGTTGGGATTATTTATGGTTTCAAAGGTAAAAATACTAAAGCGACAAGCAAAAACATATATATAGCAAGTATGGGGAAGCACATAAACAAATAAGGCTCAAATAGGCCTCCTTAAATCAAAGAAAAACGTATAGTTTAGCATGTCTTACACGTACTGATTGGGGTCTGATTAGACTTAACAGTTGGGTCAGACTGATTTATTGCATATTTCAGATAAGAAGCCCGAGTCAGGCCTGCCTGATGGTTGTAGCATACAAAACTCTAATTCATTTTATAAACTATCCTATGGTTTGCCCACGTGTTAGGCGAAGATCTATAGGCATGATGTTTACTGATTTCAGAAAAAGATGGAGTAAACTGATTTTAGAAAAAGGCTGTCAATTATTCAGGAAAGACGAGTTTTGACAAAAGATCATGCGTCATTGCTACTGGTTTTAGACTTATAAGCAAGTGAAACGATTCAGGTTTGGTTGATAGTTCCTATAGGCATGCTTTCTAGGCGTTGTTGATTTTAAATGTTTTTTAACAAACGTAGCAAGAGTGAAGAAAATCCTATAGCCATGACATCTAAATGTTGTACTTCATTAAACCTATGAACACATTTGCCTAGTCATCTACATGTATATGCAAAATTCAGAATGGCCTATAGACATGTTTTCTAGATGCATATGGTAACATATGAAAGTGCAGAATTCTATAGACATGGCATCTACATGAAGGTGTAGAGGTTATTATAATCATGATATCTATATGTGAAGGTGCAGAACTCCTTATAGGCGTGGTATCTACATATGAAAGTGCAGAACTCCTATAGGCATGATGTCTAATGCAGAATCATGTAAACTTATAAACAGGATATCTACAGATGAGAGTGCAAAAATATGTAAACCTATAGGCAGGATATCTACCCTTTACATACAGTTACCCCTCCTCTTTTCACTAGCCATCCCCAATAGTTTATTACAAAGTTATTACAGCCCAGAAAAATAAATTAAAGAAAAATACATCAGAAGTTTGAAAATTACAACCAAGGAGAGCCTGATTCAGACTTCCTATATGAAATATGAAGTAAACCAACTCCAAAGATCATGATCCAAAGCCTTTCTCTCATTTGGATGTGTCAGAGTTCCCTAAGAGCCTCAAATGGACTCCGGGCAGTGCTCACACCCAAATGCATCGCAGGATTAAGTCATAGTGCAGTGTGGAAGGGCCAGCCCTCAAGTGTCCAAGTTCAGAGGGAACTAAAGGTCCCAAGGCAAGGCTCACAGGAGGGGGAGGGGGCAGAACTTAGAAGCTAAGAGTGAGTGCAAGTGCAGAAGGGGAATTTTGAAAGGGGAAAGGAGAAGGAAGTAACTTAAAACCAGTGCACATAGGGGTATAGGGGAGTGGGAAATTTGCAGGAAGATCAAGCAAAGGGGCATATCTAGCAATGAGACATACTGGCACACCCTCCAGCCTACTTAGAGGTTAAGACCTCAGGGGCTCAAAACTCAGTTCATGGACAACAATTCTTGTTGCCATGCCCTAAGTCTCGGCTTTTAAACACATAGGGGTAATGGGATAGGGAGCAAGTGTTCACAAAAAGAAGAAGCAGAAGCACATAGGCATATTAAGTTAGATGCTAAACTTTACGGAAAACAATATGGATACAAAGACTGTAAGTAAACACATTGGGTGATGCTGAAAATTAAGTTAGGACATACCAGTTTCAAAGGGACAAGTAAAGAAGAAAATAGTAGTCTTGTAAAAGCCAAAGTGCAGGCAAGAAGCAAGAACATTCTAAGTATGAATTCAGAAGAGGTTGTGAGCTTGTGAAGTATGAAGTGTGTAGTGGTGAAAAGGGGTCGTGCCTTTTATAGTGTAGAAAGCAAGCAGAAATAAGGTAAGGAAATAGTTTGAAGACTGATTGTCAATCAATTACACAAGGCTTCCCTTAATTAAGGGATTCAGATTCAAACGGGTAAAACTAATTAAGGAAAGAAAGTAGTCAAACACTTTGTGCAAAGTAGTAAATTAGAGGCAAATACATAAAGGTTATTTAAGGACAGGGTCTTGACAGTACATGGTTTGTGCCAATAAGGCAAGGGAATTAATTTACAGCCAGGAAATCAAAGATCAAAGATTTGGTATGAATGAACCAAGTCAGAAAGGTGGAAAAGGTTTTAACTTAAAAAAAATCCGTAACAATCAATTAGACCTATTAAAAAGGAATTCTGAATTAATCACTAGTTTGAAAACCCTTTTGAAGAGAGATTCATCATATATAAAAAGCATACAGACACGTTAAACATGAAAGAAACTTGTTATGCCATTGTAAAATCAGTAGAAACTCCAGTGTAGAAGAGTTTAGCAAAAGGTCAGAGTCATATGAAAGCAAGGAATGGGTCTGAAAGAGTTGGGGTTTTTGAAATAAACCCTAAGTTCAATCAAATCACATAATAAAGCTTGGTGGAATCCCAAAATTCTAGGGTTTCCACATTGAATCAAGTACAGAGATGAGAAGGCAAGTAGTTGAAATGGGCTCAGAGGTTTCAGAGTTGAAACCTCTTGCATGCCTCTTTCATTAATAGAAACTCATGAGAAAAACATGATAGCAATGAAACATGTGGAACACAATAGAATCACTCAAAAGAAAAACACTAATAGGAACAGTAAAAGAAACATGCTTAAGAGATTTTTCAGAAGAAACTTAAATAGGGCTTAATAGAAGGAAAATAAGGAAACTTAAGAACTTAGCAGGAAAATACAGTAGGAGAAACATGTTGGAACATAGTAGAACACAGTAGAAAAGCATATGAGACCATAGTATGAAAACATGGTAGAAGAACATACAAGCATGGAGTATATAAAACTCAGTAAAAGAATGTACAAGAACAAAGTGTAAAAACTTAGTAGAAGAACATACAAGAACGGAGAACATACAAAAACGAGGTGTAAAAACTCAGTAAAAGAACATACAAGGTAGAAGAAGACATAAGAATACAGTAGAGGCAAATAAACACAAAAGACAAAGGAGAGAAAGTCAGAGAAACACTTAAGCATTTTCAGAAAACCCTAGATCGGAAATGAATCGGTTTTGAAAGTAATTTTTGAAAGAAGAGTCAGGGAAATCATTTGAAAACTCAAGGAGAGCATAGATACACAATAGATCTAAGGAAATTGGAGAAAACCTCGAAGGCTTAGGGTCTCAGAAGAACCCTAGAAATGAGAAAGGCTTTGAAAAGGTCACCGATCTGAGTCGGAGAGGTCAGAACCAGGCTCAAAACACCATGGTATGCCGGAGCAAGGTCGGAGATGGCCGTAGAACCTTGAATCGGTAGAGGCCTGGGTGAAAACCTTCGAGTTCAGACCTCGAATCTTCAAGTATCAAGTGTATAAGAGCAAAGGGAGGTGAATATAGGGTTCCCATGGCCTAAGAAGCCATGGATTCTGGTGGTTTCAAGGTTTGAAGACGGTGAGAGGGGCTAGGGTTAGGGAATGTTCGAGAGAGTCTGAGAGAGGAGAGGATTTCAAAGGCGGTGGGTTAGGGGAAAATGATTTTAGGGCCGCTTAATTTGGGATTTGAAATTGGGTTATTTGGGGGTTGATTCATGCTATAATTGAAATGAAATAGGGCTAGCATTTAAATAACCACTTTCTCCCTTTTATTTTATAAAAAATAGTAAAATAATGTTTGAAAATAAATTAAAGATACTAACTTAATTAATAATATATAAATATTAAATTAAAAATACTGGAACCAATTTCATAAGTATAAAATGCAATTAAATCTTAAAATAGGCTAAAATTGCAATTATATGCAATTTAGCCTTAAAAATACTAAATAAATTTGTAAAAATGTGCAAAAATTATCTTAGCTATATTTTGGTATAAATATGAGAATAAAATACATTAATCACTAAAATGATAATTTGAGGAACAATTATTGGTTTTTGTACTATTAAAATAGGGTAATAAATTGATTTAAAAAATCTTTTTAAAATTTAGGAAAAATACTAAAACACTTGGACATACTTATATATGCATATACATGCTATTTTGAAAGTATTTTGCATATAAAAATGTATAGGAGAAAATTGGGTATCAACAATGTGTTTTATTCAATTCATTGGTCTTTAATAATTATTGTAAACAAACAGCGGGGTTGATTAGTGAAAAGAGAGGGTAGTTATATATTGTGGGTAAAATTGGTTAGATACCATGCTTATAGGGTCCATGTTGATTCAAATGTATTTATAGATAACATGCCTATAGGATCTGTTTAAAATGAGTTCTGTTTGTTTTACTTCCACACAATTAGAAGCCATGCCTATAGGATTTGTTCAAAATGAGTTCTGTTTGTTTTACTTCCACACAGTTAGAAGCCATGCCTATAGGATCTAAATCAGTTTCTAATAACTAGCTACCATGCCTATAGGAGTTAAAATCAGCTTTAATAGAAATCATGCCTATAGGGGTTTCACTTTCGTCGAATGTATTCTGCTTGATTCACATTATGTTCAAATAGAAATCATGCCTATAGTTAGACCTAAATCAGTTCAACTCTAAGGTCATACTGGTAAGTTCTGAATCAATTTAAGTAAATAACCTCCTCTTTTCGTGTTAATTAACATTACTAGAGAACATGCCTATAAGATCTCAAGTTGTCCATTTTAAAACTGTTTTACTGCAAGCCTAATCAGTAATAGATATCATGCTCATAGGACATCACTGTTATGCGCCTAGGCAAGCCTGTAGGGCGATTAAAATTCTGCAAACTATAAAATTGTGCTTTGTTATTTGAGACTGATCACACTCAATAGATTTAAAGGAATCAGTAGGCAAGAAGGATTCAGCTCTTTGACACTTTGGTCCTAATTCAATGCTGTATAATCTATGCTCACCTAGATATCATGTTCTAGGGCTTTCTCTTAAATACCTGAAACTGTTGTTTGAGACATGCACTTACTTGTTATGTTTGTGGAGGTGAATGTGAGCCTTTAATTGTTCTTTTTAATGCAGTCTTAATTGTTTTGATTGATGCTTAGACTTTTATCCTTTAAAAATCTTAGGATGGTCTAGAACTACCTAAATTAGAGGTCCTAAATACCTCCAGGGCTACGAGAAAGGGACGGGTAGTGCACGCATAGGGTATCTTTCAAGGTTGCTAGAATCCTTAGGCTATGACCAAGGGGAGGGAGTTGGGTAATAAGGAATATGATGACTACACAATAATGTCACGTGTAGCCCCTCGTTGAGGAGTGTTTACCGGGCATTGTGTCGGTATGATCCTATAGGCTAATAAACCTAGAACCCCTCTTTCCCAACTCCCATTGTTTAAATAAATTTACTTTTCTTTATATATGTGCAACCTGTTCGAACCTTTTCCCTTATTCCATTATTTGAATCATACATATGCTTAGAATGACAAAACATGTCTTTACTTGCAAGTACGTGTTAAAACTGTTTGTGTGTTAAAATGACTAATTCACATAGTTTAAGTTCGGCCGGGAGCCACCGTTGTGGACCGCGAGGGGTGCCTAACACCTTCTCCTCAAGGTTATTTCGAGCCCTTACCCTAATCTCTGGTAATGCAAACTAGTCTAAGAGTTAATCGCTCTAAGTGCCCTAACACACCATAATCCGTTAGGTGGCGACTCTTCAAATACCCAATTCCCCAAAGGAAATGAGTTATTTCCCCCATGAATGTTGAAACCTGGACTCCGCGAGGAAAACGGGGCGCGACAACATGGCGACTCTGCTGGGGATATTTTAGGTTCTTACCATAACAAACTTATCTTTTGTGAATTAGTCCAAGCATACTCTATCCCACGTACCCTTTCCCCTTATTTGAATTTAACTGTCTATTTTTTACGCATTTATGATTCTTTATTCCTGAAACTGACTTGTCTCCTTGTTTTCTTTTTCTGTAACTGTCTCTTCAATTATTTAAATACTGCATTTATTATTATTCTTACGTGCAAATACTTGACAACATGCTATTTATTGCTGCATAAATCATGCTCAACATTATACTCCACTCGTGCGTAATTAATCCTATAGCAATGCTTGATGAGTGTTTTCGTCCTTCCTATATATCACCCTTTAAATTCGGAAAGGCGTATTTGCGGTAACACTAGTCGATCAGTGGTATGTTCGACGGTTTCGTGCCTTTCCCCCTCAAGTTGTCCGTTTGAGGGTCCCAATCTAGACCTCTGTAGTAACCTTACTCTAATTAAATTGTACATGCATCATGGTCAACCTAGCCAGGTTAATAAGTTGTCCAGATAATAACCCTTTAAGACAAGCCTTATCCAAAAGTTCATCGGGTTTCCATAATCCCAACGAATGTAACCATGATTATGTGCATTAATTTGGAGAAATAAGTGCCGATATGCTAATCATTACTGTATAAATAGACAAACATGGAGGGGGAAAGAGCCTAACTCTCTTTGTTTTGCAGAAAATGAGGCACGAGGTCCCCAGATTCGGTATGGTTAGCACACTCTCACTTTTGCTAGATTGGTGGAGGGATCTTCCTTCATGTGACCAAAACCATGTGAAACGAGTCTTAGGAAACTTGCCTTCTTTGATGGACCTTTAACTCAACAAAATGCTGATCGAGGCTGCAACTATGTTTTGGGATAAGGAAAGGGCTGTGTTTCGTTTTGGGAACATAGAAATGACACCCCTTCTAGAAGAAATAGGAGGATTTGCTGGGTTACCTTGGGATAGTCCTAATCTGTTGGCACCTGAAAATCACACTGCTAGGGGATTTCTGAAAATGGTGGGGCTGAAGAAGAATGACAACTTGAAATGCCTAAAGGACTCCTACATACCTTTTGAGTTCCTTTGTGAAAGATATGGTTGTCACGACCCAAATCCCCATACCCGGTCGTGATGGCGCCTCTCGTGAAGACAAGGCCAGCCAGACCAAAATAGAACACCTCTTTTAAACAGTTAACCATCATAAATAGTAGTAACATATAAATTAATGCTCATAAATTGCGGAATTTAACGATAATAACAACAGGAACTATCCCGACACAGCCCAAACCGGGGTGTCACAAGTCATGAGCTACTACAAAATCTACTATAAGTCTACAAAGTACGAAATCTGATACAACAGTCTGAAGAAAACGTAAATGATAGAGGATAAGAGAGACAAGGGGCTGCAGACGTCAACAACTACCTCGTAACTCCAAATCACTGCCTAGCCTGGAAGGAATTGGCGCTCAGGTGCGGACTCTGCTATACCTGGATCTGCACACATGGTGCAGGGAGTAATGTGAGTACTCCAACTCAGTGAGTAATAACAATAAATAATGGCTGACAGTATGAAATCACGTAAAGGCACTAAGCAGTGCTATATCAAAACAGTAAAATCATTTAAACATATGTGGATAATGAAATCATGTGAAAATTCATTAAACCAGGTAAACAGATATAGTCAGTATAAATCAGCTCCTCAAGCATTTCAGTTCATTTATTCGTTCTTATCCTCAGTTGTCAATTCATATACTTCTCACGATAACCGAATCAATATATATATATATATATATATATATATATATATATATATATATATATATATATATATATATATTTACCGCTGCGGCGTGCAGCCCGATCCGTATATCGCTGTGGCGTACAGCCCGATCCATAATAATAATAGTCGACTGCGCTCACTGGGGGTGTGCAGACTCCGGAGGGGCTCCTTCAGCCCAAGCGCTTTATAATTGCTGCGGCGTGCAGCCCGATCCATATAAGTAATTGCTGCGGCGTGCAGCCCGATCCATAATATGTATAATATATATATCTGCTGCGGCGCGCAGCCCGATCCATATCATATAAAATATCCTCACTAGTGGGTCCTCGACCCCTCCCAGTCATTTAAAATCACAGCCTCACGGGCATAATGTACGGTCAGGATCTCAGCTCTCATATCTCTTTCTATTTATGTTTAACATTTCAAAAATTTGGTTCATATCATTCTTAAGCAGTTGGAAACATGACTGAGGATATAAATTCTTCAACAAAGTAAGTGAGGAAAACCAGTCAAAAATCCCCTAAGGTATCTACAGGTCGGCATAAGGCCCCAAGCATGGCAACAAGCCCAATTCACAATAATAAAGTATGTCTCAATAAAAAATGTAGTAAAATATCATTTGGGATGGACCAAGTCCCAATCCCCATAGCATTAAACCTCACGCTCGTCACACAACATGTATCTCAACTTAGTATAGCACTACGTTGTGCAAATCCGGGGTTTCAAACCCTCAGGACATCATTTAAAATCATTACTCACCTCAAACTGGCCAAAACTCTAGCTCGCTATGCCCTTGCCTCTCAAATTGGCCTCCACGAGCGTCGAATCTATCCAAAATCAGAACGAATAGGTCACAATATGCTAAGGGAACATAGCCCAAGCGAAAACATTCGAAAAATATCAAAAATCTCGAAATTAGCAAAACCCGAGCCCACGTTTTGGAATCGGGTAAAATTTACATTTTTAGAATCCCCATATCCTCACTAGTCTAACCATACCAAAATTATCCAATTCCGATACCATTTGGTCCTTCAAATCATCATTTTACATTTTTGAAAGGTTCCACAATTTTCTTCCCAAATGCCATCTCAAATCACGAATTAAATGATGAATTCAGTGTTAGATTCATGTACTCTAACCAAATCTAAGTTAGAATCACTTACCCCGACCAATTTCTTGAAAAACCTTCGAAATATCGCCAAAATCCGAGCTCTCTAGGTCAAAATATCAAATAAAACCCAAAACCTCGTATTTATAGGGTACCCCCAGATTCCGACAACGCTGACCGCACAAAAATAACCGCGGTCCGTGCAAAATCAGCGGGGTCCGCGCAGAAACGTCCGCGGCCGCGCAAGCCTTGCTCTGCAGGGACAGGCTTTAGTAGTTTGGCCATAACGTTCACTACAGATGTCCAAATTGCGATATCTTTACCTTTCTGGAAACTAGACACTAAGAGATACAACTTTCGTTTTTGAATCACCTCAAAATTCCTTGTGGAACAAAGGATATGATCTTCCGAAGTTGGACCAGCAACCTGCAGTCTTGAGTGACCGCGGCCGCGGCCACTTTGACGCGGTCAGCGCGCCCAGCGCGAAAAAGAGCGCGGTCCGCGCCACAACTGCTGCCCCCTCTATTTTCTAAGTTCCGGGGTGTCCGTACTCGCTCAAAACTCACCCGAAACACGCCCGAGGCCCCCGGGACCTCAACCAAAAGCACCAACGCATCCTAAACATTAGTTAACCTCGTTCCAATCATCAAAACACCTCGAGTAACACCAAAAATCATCAAATCACGTCGAATTCAAGCCTATGAATCTCAAGAACTTCCAAATTCCATTTTTGATCAAAACCCAAGCAAACCACGTCTGAATGACCTTAAATTTTGTAGACAAGTCCAAAATGACATAACGAAGTTACATAAACTCTCAGAATTCCATTCCGACCCTCGGATCAAAATCTCACCTATCAACCGGAATTCGCCAAAATACTAACTTTCGCCAATTCAAGCCTAATTCTACACCGTACTTCCAAAACCACTTCCGATCACTCTTCTAAGTCACAAATCACCTCCCGAAGCTAACCAAACTATCAGAACTCACATCCGAACCCTCTAACACATAAGTCAACATCCGGTTGACGTTTCCAACTTAAGCCTTCTTAAAAGAGACTAAGTGTCTTATTTCTTATTTAAACCACTTCAAATCAACTCGATTATACAAGATATGGATAATAAAGCATAAGGAAGCTGAAAATGGGGAAACCGGAGCGGTAACTCATGAGACGACTGGCCGGGTCGTCACAATGGTCATAGCAGCTCCTACCGTCTTTTTAATGATGAGTTCTCAATCACCTTTTTAGGTTGGATTTATCATAGGGTCTTCGTGTTTATTATGTGTTTCTTGGGCATGCTGATATTCCCAATCCAAGGGGATAGGATCCATACTAGGTTAGCCATGGTGACCAAAACTCTGATGGACGGGATCGAAGGGGAGACATACACTATCATCCCTATGATCATTGCTGACATGTACCGGGATTTGGAACAATGTCAGAAGGGTTTTAGGTTTTTTGAGGGTTGCAATTTGCTGCTACAAGTCTAGTTGTTGGAACATCTCCAAAAGGGACAATACCGTCAAGAATTTCCGCGAAGGCCGTGGAATGATCATATAGCCTTCCATCATCCCAAAAGGATGAATTATATTCCAAACATGTTTGCTCAGCCAGAGGACACTGCAGGATGGGTACAACTTTTTGTAAATTTGACTGAGGATCAAGTCTAGTGGATGTTTGAGTGGTTCCCTACCGATGAATTCATCATTAGATCCAGGGATTTTCCGCACTTGGTGTTGATCGGGTTGAGGGTCATATACCCTTACGTTCCTCTCAGGGTTATAAGACAAGCAGGCATGAGACAAATCATACCATGGGTCGCCAAAATATGTCACTTCAGAGCCAATTTCTAAGGTGATGCCATCCTGTATAAGAATGAAGCGCAACACATGTGGACCTTGAAGATCATTGTGGAGAAGGATACTATTGAGCTAGAACTATATCACGTGGGCCACTCATACCTTTACCTGTCGTGGCTGGAGGACAACATAACAGGGGTCGTTGAGCCAAGGGCCGGGCCAGGAAATAGGGTTATAGAAAAGGTTGCTGAAGTAGAGGTGAAGTACAACAAGCTACGGAAAAGAGTTTGAGAGTATGAAGCCGAGCATATGGCACTACACAAGGCTGATATGGAGATGATTAACAAATGGAAAGAAAGAGCTGTTAAATCCAGCGAGAGGCTGGAATACCTGGAATACAGTTTAATGGAGTTGGAAGGGAAGATGAGAAAAAGGGTAACTGACTGCCAGAACGCTGAAAGGAACGAAGGAGGGCATCTTGCAAGGGCATTCCTGCTGCTAAACTTACGCGAGATGGGAGAATTGATCGACAAGAGCATCCAGTCTGGAGAGGGTCCTTCTGAGACTAAGTAGATTAGATTTATTTGCTTTCCTTTCAAATGTAATAAGGCCAAGAGCCAGTAGTGACATTATCTTATTTAGTTTAATTTTGGTTTGTTTACTTTTACTTTAATGAAATGAGGCAATTATTAGCACAAAATTTCTCCAAATTTATTTGTTGCTAGGCCTACCTCGGTCACAACGAGGTTCCCAAATTAGGACACGAATTTACATTCCCGCAATATGTATTTAAATATTGCAAACATTTCAGAATCCATACTGACTTGTTTACCTTTTGTTTTTCTTTGTTTCTTTATCCTCATCCCCTAAGGTTGGTTCGCTCATACTGACATCATTAGCATATCACACCAAATCTAGAGGCCCTCTACCTCCTCCTCTTCCAAGCAATACAAAAGGTAAAGGAAAAGCAAAAATGGACGATTTAAGTGGTATTCAAAAGGAGAATGCTGAGAACGCAAAAGCTTTAGATGGTCGTAGTACCCCGACACCAAATGATCCTTTCTTAATATTGGAACAAAAGATATTGGAATTACAAGGAGAGCTTGAGCAGGTTCGCAACTTGGCAAACTTGTCACTCATTCTGAACATCCCCGACATCAACCAACAAAACACAAAGAACCCAACACCTTCCCAAAATATACCAAACCAACATCCGCAAGACCCTCCTACACCGCATCAATATGCAACCCCACCCCAAAATCTCAATCCCCTACCAATACCAACTCCGCCACAACATCACCATCCAATTCATTATCTACCAACCACTACTTATCATACTCCCCAGAATACAACACAACCCATTCCGGACTCTAAAAACTCTACTAATGACCATCACTACACCCACGCACTGGGCACTCACCAAAACAACCCCATATATGTGGAAACCGTGCCTCGCTCTATCCAACCAATATCCTATACCCCAGAATCCTCCGAGAAGGACCTGCTCATTCAAAACATGGCTAAATAACTCAAGAAGTTGACAAGTCGAGTTCAAGGTGTCGAAGGCGGCAAAGGAATAAAAGGTTTGAACTATGAAGACCTATGCATACAGCCGGATGTAGAACTGCCGGTGGGATACAAACCTCCCAAGTTCGAGATGTTTGATGGCACAGGTGATCCCAGGGTTCATCTAAGGACCTATTGTGACAAGCTTGTCGGGGTCGGGAAAAATGAAAAGATCCAAATGAAACTCTTTATAAAGAGTCTTACTGGTGATACTTTGTCCTAGTACATCAGTCAAGATCCCAAGAAATGGTCCAATTGGGTGAGTATGGCGTCAGATTTCATGGACCAGTTCAGGTTCAATTCAGAGAATGCACCAGATGTTTTCTACATCCAGAATCTTAAGAAGAAACCCACCGAAACTTTCCGCGGGTATGCTACTCGTTGGAGGTCGAAAGCGGCCAAGGTCAGGCCATCTTTGGACGAGGAATAGATGAACAAGTTCTTTATCAGAGCACATGATCCGCAATATTATGAAAGATTGATGGCTATTGAAAACCATAAATTCTCTGATATCATCAAGCTTGGGAAAAGAATTGAGGAAGGCATCAAAAGCGGGATGGTAACGAATTTTGAGGCACTACAGGACACAAATAAAGCATTGCAATCAGGAGGCATATCAAAAAAGGAGACGTTGGGGCAGTAGTGGTAGCTCAAGGCCCGAAATATCTACCTACATATCAGACACCTCCACCCACATATCAGACACCTTAACCCACATATCAACCCTCATCTCTCAGATATTCCCAACCAGTCACTGTCCATCACACCTATAACTCCCAACCATCCCATTTACAATTACCTCCAACTCGCCAAAACTTTCCAAGACCACGACCAAACTTCGACCGCAAGCCACCCAAATAATACACCGCCATTGCTAAACCCATCGACCAAATGTATGAAAGGTTGAAAGACGTTGGTTATGTCACCCTCATTCCTGCTATGGAATTAGAGAATCTATCCCAATGGGTCAATCCAAACAAAACTTATGTGTACCATTCCAGTATGAAGGGGCACACCACTGATGAGTGCTGAACATTGAAAGATAAGATCCAGATATTAATTAACAACAAGGTCATACAGGCAAAGGAAGCTGCACCTAAAGTACGCAACAACCCTCTCCCTAATCATAGCGGTGGTGGGGTACATGTGATAGAGACAAACGAAGAATGGGACCCTGAGGGGTCGATTGGGCTTATTCAGGAGGGCGATGACTTTAAACCCTCAGTCACACTTACTCCTATTATGGTACTGACTCAGTCACCAATCGAGGTTAAGGTAGCTGCATCAGTTCCATTTGAGGTAGAGGTGGCTCTGCCTACGGACACCCCTGCTCTGTTTGAAGTAGAAGTGGTCACACCTTTTATAGTGATAGTACCAACCACACCTCCTTTCCACTCAAAAGCAATACATTGGGACTACATTGCCAAAGCTCGGCGAAAAGGGAAGGAAAAGATAGAAGAATTTGATGCTGCACAGGGAATGACCAGGATCAGAAGAGTCTATACACCTGAACACTTGGGAAGACCAAGTAAGGATGCCACTGCCAAGCAGCCTGTCATTGAAACTTGACCAAATGACCTTTGGAGGAAAGTGCCCAAACTTGACAAAATCCCGGCTCAGATATCCATCCTATCATTGTTGCAAAATTCAGAGGCATATAAGAATGCTTTGATAAAGGTGTTAAGTGAATCCTACGTGACCAACAATATCACTTGCAGGGAGATGGCCAATATGGTAGGGCAGGTGCTGGAAAGTCACAAGATAATCTTCCACGAAGATGAGTTGCCGCCTGAAAAGTTGAATCACAACAGAGCATTGTATATCACAGCGCAATTTGAAGACAAGTTCATTGCCAGGGTCTTGGTTGATGGAGGATCAAGCCTCAATATTTGTCCATTAGATACTCTGAAAAGGTTGGACAAAGGTTTTCATGAAATACGGGCATGAAGCATGAACGTGAAAGCTTTCGATGAATCTTAAAGGGCCACGATCAGGGAAATTAACCTTTGTCTACAGATGGGGCCAACTTGGTTCGACGTTGAATTTCAAGTGCTCGACATACCATCCTCGTACAATCTTCTGCTAGGACGACCATGGATCCATGTCGCTGGGGCTGTTGTATCTACACTACATCAAGCCATGAAATTCGAATGGAATCATCAGGAGATGATCATTCACGGAGATGGGAGTAACCCATTTACACCAGTCAAACCATCCCGGTTATTAGAAATAGAAGAAGGCTAGGGGGGAGACCTATCATCACATTGAACGTGTCAATGCCATCGAGAAAGATAAATGGTGGAGTAGCAAAATAGAAATCATACTGGCATGGTCTGGGTATGAACCCGACAAAGGGCTTGGGAAGAATCTCCAGGGTATTACTAAGCAGACATGGCTGAAGGGTCACGGTACTACCTTTGGGCTCGGATATCAGTACACATGGAAATAGTATAATAATTGGTCGCCTCCATGGCGCAGACTGTATTACCCTCTCGAGCAACCAGTGCCACATCTAGATCAAGATTTTCACCAAGCTGATATAATATGGGGAACTGCAGAAGAGGAAGCATTAGTTGGGCTGAAGAATCTGTTCTTGGAAGAGGAAGACATGGACTATAATGCCATAATTAAGGAGGAGGAGGAGGAAGGCCTTACTATTCAGACTGTGGAGAAGGGAGCTGTTCTCAGAAACTGGACTGCCACACTGTCCCGGGCCCGCCGAGTCCCTATGTAGCTTGGCAGATTTTATTTCTATAGCCATTCTAGGCATTTAAGATTTTCAGTAATTTTATTTTAAGACTTACTTATTTCAAAATAAATGCTCAATTCATCGAGCCGCACTTGTTTGGATGTTGTTTAATTTTAATCAAATGCATTTGCTCTTTATTATTCATTACTATTTCTACTCTTTTCTTTCTACAACATTATTATTACTTTTCCTGATGAACCGGTGACTGTGACATGTAATGAGGCAATGCAACATGAGAATAGTGATTCAGATGAAGAAGATGAGATACCCGAGGAAGTTGTTAGGGAAGTTGAAAACTTTGAGAATAAGCCTAAGTCCAATCTGGACGAAACCGAAGCGGTAAACTTGGGGGACACCGAGATTGTCAAAGAGACTCGCATCAACATTCACTTATCACCAACAGAGAAGGAAGAGTATATCCATTTCCTAAAGGAATATGAGGACATCTTCGCATGGTCATATGATGACATGACCGGTTTGAGCACATCCATAGCAGCTCACAAGTTGCCTACTAATCTCACGTGTCTGCTAGTGAAGCAGAAACTCAGAAAATTTAAACCAGACATGAGCCTAAAAATCAAGGAGGAAGTTACCAATCAGATCAAAGCCAAAGATCTTAGGGTGGTTGAATACCCAACTTGGTTAGCTAACATTGTGCCAGTACTGAAGAACGATGGAAAAGTCAGAGTATGTGTTGACTATCGGGATTTAAATAGAGCGAGTCCAAAGATGACTTCCTACTATCAAATATACACATCTTAATCGATAATTGTGCCAAGCATGAACTATAATCTTTCGTAGATTGCTTCGCGGGTTATCACCAGATCTGGATGGACGAAGAAGACACGGAGAAAACAACTTTTATTACACCATGAGGGGGATACTGCTATAAGATAATGCCATTTGGCCTATAGAATGCTAGGGCTACCTATATGAGAGCCATGACAACCATCTTCCATGATATGATACATAAAGAAATAAAGGTGTATGTGGACGACATCATTATCAAATCCAAGAGGGCCGCAGACCATATAACAGACTTGAGGAAGTTCTTTGACAGGTTAAAGAGGTACAATCTGAAGCTGAACCCCACCAAGTGTGCATTCAGGATTCCTGCAGGAAAGTTATTGGGATTCATCATCAGCCATCGAGGGATCGAGTTAGATTCATCTAAAGTCAAGGCTATTCAGGAGTTATCGCCACCTAGGAGTAAAAAGGACGTGATGAGCTTCCTGGGATGTCTCAACTATATCAGTCGCTTTATAGCACATTCCACAGTCATATGTGAACCTATCTTCAAGATGCTGAAGAAAGATGCCGAAACAAGTTGGACCGAGGATTGTCAGAAAGCTTTCGACAAAATTAAGGAGTACCTTTCTACACCACCAGTTCTGGTCCTGTCGGAACCAGGATGACCTTTGCTACTCTATCTATCTGTATTGGATGGAGCTTTCGGATGTGTTATGGGACAACATGACGAGACATGAAGAAAGGTGCAAGCCATATACTACTTGAGTAAGAAGTTTACACCTTACGAGGCACGATACTCTCTGTTGGAACACACTTGTTGTGCTCTGACCTGGACGACCCAAAAGTTGAGGCATTACTTCTGTGCCTATACCACATACCTCATATCCAGGATGGACCCTTTGAAGTACATATTCCAGAAAACCATGCCAATGGGGAAGCTAGCCAAGTGGCAAATACTGTTGAGTAGGTTCGATATTATCTACGTAACTCAAAAGGCAGTCAAAGGGAAAGCATTGGCAAATCATCTTGCTGAAAACCCGGCGGGAGGAGAATATGAACCCTTGAAAATGTATTTTCCTGATGAAGAAGTATAAGTCGTAGGAGAGGACATTACTGAAGCATGCGACGATTGGAGGATGTTCTTTGACAGAGCTGCAAACTTCAAATGAGTGGGAATTGGAGAAGTTTTGGTATCAGAAACCGGTCAACATTAACTGGTATCTGCTAAATTCAGATCTCCCTGCACCAACAACATGGCAGAGTATGAAGCCTGCATACTAGGACTCAACATGGTAGTCGACATGAATATTCAGGAGCTGCTGACAATCTGTGATTCAGATTTTCTTATGCACCAGGTATAAGGAGAGTGGGCCACCAAGAATTCCAAGATATTGCCATATCTGCACCATGTGCAGGAATTGAGAAAGAGGTTCACGAAGATAGAATTCCGAACTATGTCTAGAATTCAAAATGAGTTTGTTGATGTATTGGCCACTTTGTCATCCATGATACAACATTCAGACAAGAATTACATTGATCTCATCCCAGTAAGAATCCATAATCAGCCGGCGTATTGTGCTCATGTTGAAGAAGAAACAGATAGAAAACTTTGGTTCTATGACATCAAGGAGTATTTGGCGAAAGGGGAATATCCGGAGCATGCGAACCACACTCAGAAACGCACACTCGGATGCTGTCCAATCACTTCTTCCACAACGGAGCAAACTTGTACAGGAGAACTCCCAATTTGGGATTGCTAAGATGTGTCGATGCAAAAGAAGCTTCTAAGCTACTTGAGGAGATACATGCTGGGACCTGTGGCCCGCACATGAATGGTTTTGTCTTGGCTAAGAAGATACTTATGGTCGGCTACTTTTGGATGACTATGGAGATAGATTATGTCTAGTATATACGCAAATGCCACCAATGCCAAGTGCGTGCCAATATGATAAAAGTGCCACCAAATGAGCTCAATGCAATAAGCTCACCTTGGCCATTTGCCGCGTGGGGAATGGATGTCATTGGTCCAATTGAGCCCATTACTTCAAACAGACACAGGTTTATTCTGGTAGCCATTGATTACTTCACAAAATAGGTAAAGGCTGCATCTTACAAAGTTGTCACCAAGAAAGTCATCGCAGACTTTGTCAAAGATCGTATTGTTTGTCGATTTGGAGTTCTTGAGTCCATTGTTACTGATAATGCTGCCAACCTCAATAGTGATCTAATGAAAGCCATGTGTGAAACTTTTAAAATCAAACTCAAGAATTCCACAACCTATAAACCTCAGCTGAATGGAGCCGTAGAAGCTGCCAACAAAAACATCAAGAAGATACTAAGGAAGATGGTAGAAAACCACAAACAATGGCACGAGAAGCTACCTTTTGCTTTGTTGGGATATCGCACTACAGTTCGCACATCAACTGGAGCAACCCCTTACATGCTGGTTTATGGTACCGAGGCTGTCATCCCAGCCGAGGTAGAGATTCCTTCTTTAAGAATCATACAGGAAGCTGAACTCAGCGATGCAGAATGGATAAGGAGTCGCTATGATTAATTGGCCCTCATAGATGGGAAAAGGATGAATGCAGTATGTCACGGTCAGCTTTACCAGAATAAAATGTCCAAAGCTTTCAACAAAAGGGTCAAACCAAGGCAATTTTCACCAGGACAACTTGTGTTGAAGAAGATTTTCCCACACCAAGATGAAGCCAAAAGGAAATTCTCTCCTAACTGGCAAGGTCCGTACATGGTTCACAGGGTGCTAATAGGTGGAGCACTCATACTTGCAGAAATGAACGGAGAAATTTGGCAAAAACCAATCAATTCAGATGCAGTCAAGAGATACTATGCTTAGATTATTTACATTCCCTCATCTGATGTAATTAAACTACGCTTGACCTGATTCCCGTTTAAGAGGGGATACGTAGGTAGATTATGGGTTCGGTCATATCATAATATAGTTTCTATTTTTCCCCAAAATCAGAAATTGGGGCAGAATTTTGAGGTGGACCCTCAAAATTCTGGGGCAAGTCCAGCCAACGCCAACATATGTCAGACGATTAAAAATCGATTAAGAAACTGGGGCAGAATTTTGAGAAGGATTCTCAAAATTCAGAAGAAGGTTCAACAAGGCTCATTACCCGCAAACAGCTGAAGGATCATCTACCAAACTAGGGCAGAATTTTGAGGAGGACCCTCAAAATTCTAACATGAGAAAGCTGCAATGTCTCTAAAATGTGTTATAGTCACTAGTTCATCTAAAAATCACTCGATATATCAATATGTTGCTAAAATGACTCTGTTTTATCAATAATTGCATATTTTCGAAAACTTTATTTTCGTAATGATCAGGTGTTACTCAGGGAAACTAGAAAAGGCCTCCGGAACGGAGTAAAGCAAGACCAGCGGACAGGAGCACGAACCAACCTCCCCTCACAAAACTTACAATTTTTCTTTGAACGCAAGCACATTTGACGTAGCGATATACATAGGGAAAACTCACTAGCAATCTGAACATCAGACACCGAACATATCTCTAGCTAAGAAATACACTACTCTTATTTGCTACTCGCTCTTTGCATGGGACTAAGCCCTGTCCCGCATACTCGCATGAGGCTAATCCCTGCCTCCCTATTTGCATGAGGCGAATCCCTGCCTCTCTATCTGTATAAGGCTCATCCCTGCCTCCATATCTGCATGAGGCTAATCCTTGCCTCCCCATTTGCATGAGGCTAATCCCTGCCTCCCTATTTGTTTGAGGCTAATCCCTACCTCCATATCTTGCATGAGGCTAATCCCTGCCTCCATATTTGCATGAGGCTAATACTTGCCTCCCCATTTGCATGAGGCTAATCCTTTCCTCCCTATACATATGAGGCTAATCCTTGCCGCCCCATTTGCATGAGGACGATCCCTGCCTCCCTATCTGTATGAGGCTAATCCCTGCTTCCATACTTGCATGAGGCTAATCCCTGCCTCCCTACTTGCATGAGGCTAATCCTTGCCTCCATAATTACATGAGGCTAATCCCTGCCTCCCTACTTGAATTAGGCTAATCCCTGCCTCCCTACTTGTATGAGGCTAATCCCTGCCTCCCTACTTGCATGACGCTAATCCTTGCCTCCATACTTGCATGAGGCTAATCCCTGCCTCCCTATTTGTATGAGGCTAATCCCTGCCTCCATATTTTGCATGAGGCTAATACCTGCCTCAATATTTGCATGAGGCTAATACTTGCCTCCCCATTTGCATGAGGCTAATCCTTTCCTCCCTATACATATGAGGCTAATCCTTGCCGCCCCATTTGGATGAGGCCGATCCCTGCCTCCCTATCTGTATGAGGCTAATCCCTGCTTCCATACTTGCATGAGGCTAATCCCTGCCTCCCTACTTGCATGAGGCTAATCCTTGCCTCCATAATTACATGAGGCTAATCCCTGCCTCCCTACTTGCATGAGGCTAATCTCTGCCTCCCTACTTGCATGAGGCTAATCCCTGCCTCCCTACTTGCATGATGCTAATCCCTGCCTCCATACTTGCATGAGGCTAATCCCTGCTCCCTACTTGCATGAGGCTAATCCCTGCCTCCCTACTTGGATGAAGCTAATCCTTACCTCCATATTTGCATGAGGGTAATCCCTGCCTCCCTACTTGCATGAGGCTAATCGCTGCCTCCCTACTTGCATGAGGCTAATCCCTACCTCCCTACCTGCATGAGGCTAATCTTTGCCTCTCTATTTGCATAAGGTTAATCCTTGCCTCCATATTTGTATGAGGCTAATCCTTGCCTCCATATTTTTATGAGGCTAATCCCTACCTCTACATTTGCATGAGGCTAATCCTTGCCTCCACATTTGCACGGGACTAAGCATTGTCCCTCCTTACATAAATATTGCTCTATTCTGGTACTATATGTTTGTTTTTCGATCGGGCTAAGCCCTGCCCTGCATTTCACAAGACTAAGCCTTGTCTTGTTAATATCATATTATTACATCTCATAGGCTGAAACATCGCCAACCTATCCAAAGGCATCATAGTCTAAAAGGCATCATCCTCATAGCCGGAAGACACCATACCATGGCCTGAGGATCCCTCAAATTTGCATATCATTATTCAAAGGCGTCATGGTTTGGAGGCACCATCTGCATGGCCTGAGAACACCATTTCATAGCCTGCGAATTCCTCATTAAACAATTCATGGCCCAGGACATCATGGTCCGAGGATGTCATCCTTAACTGTCCGAAGACATATTTCACGGTCCAAAGGGAATCTGCATCATGTTTAAATTTTCGCACAAACACATGGTCGTAGCATCTCTTTATCTGCAGGTGACTAGCAAGAAACCACTACCCTAGCAGGAGCGACCTCGCTCCAGTTCCTTCAACTATCTCAAACCTTAACCGTTCACCATAACCGCTCTTGCATCTCGTGTCCGTTCTTGCGATGACTTCATCGGTATATTCTGCCAATGAATCCAGAACTACACATGGCCTGATTCCTGTAAAACCAGGGATATGTAGACAGGTCAAGACCAGAGTCAAGCCTCTGTCTTTCAAAACATCCCGTCTGGTCAAAATTGGCCATCATTTCTTTACCCGAAAACTCTTTCATCCTTCCCGGGTAAAGAGGGGCAGTTGTTGATACCCAATTTTTTCTCATATATTTTTAATACGTATATATACTTTCAAAATAGCACATATGTAGTAATACACATGCATAAGCATTTTTTATAATTTTTCTATAATTTTAAAAAGCTCCAAATTAATTTATTTCTTCTCTTTTTATTTATAAAATATCCAATAATTATTCTTCATATCCTTTGTGGTGATTAGCCATTTAAATTCATTATTTATGCCAACATAATATTTAAATATTTTAAGTTTATTTTTTATAACTGCATTTACATTTTAGGTGAAATTGCACATCTTTGCAATAATAGCCCATATTAATTCATAATTACATTATTGATGCATAAAATGGTATTTTATATTTTTAAAATATTAAATAACTATTTTAAAATCATTTTACTGCACGAAATATTTTTTGAAACTCATTTATTATTTTTTATAAATTGTGAAGTTATTAAAAGTGGCTATTCAATTTTGGTCCTAATTCAACCCAACACCAACCCAATTTCAATTTAAACTTACCTAGCCCACACCCTAATACCGATCCGGTCCCAAACCCTTTTAATCTCGGCCGTTGATCATAGATATCAACGACCACAGTTAATCCCTTCCTTTTTAGTCCCAAACGACCCCCCAAAGCCTTTCATTTCCCACAGTACGCCGCCGTGAAATCCCTCTCCTCTCTCAAATGCTCTCAAACCTAACCCTAATCGGACCTCGCCGTCACTCATCTATGACTATCTATGGTGGTTCCTGACCACCCCCAGGCCTCTAGTAGCCTCTCTTGTACTGGTATCACTATCTTCAAGGTCCTCAAGGGACTAGGGTTAGTTTGCTTGCATCTATGGCCATTTCTCGCTTGTTTCAGGCTATCCTGGTTTGATTCTGAGTGAGATATTCCTATATCTACAGGTTTCTAGGTTTGATTCTTAATCTCTGTGATTGTTCTTTTCGAAACCCTAATTTCTTTCTTCTGAACTTCTTAGATCTATATAGATCTGAGATGGTTTAGACCTATTTCATATGAGTTTTACAAGAGCCTTTTTGTTTTATACAAGAATCGTGTAATTTTCGAATGATTTTTTTTTCTAAACTAGGTTTTCTAAAAATTTCTTTTCCAAAATGTTTGATGATTTTTGAGTATTTGATATTTTGCTTCTTATGTGTGTTGACTAATTTCGTAAGTTTGCTACAATCTTAACTCATTTATACTAAAAGCCCTAATTTTTGACATTCTTTGTTTGGTTTCTGAGTACTAGTGTATTGACTGTGTTCTTGCCTTGGTTCTTGTGATTTCTCTTTAGCCATTTGAATGTCTCATGGTTTTCTTATCCTAATATGTATATACTGAGTTTCTTAGTTCAACTCTTTTATTGATTCTACATGTTTGTGTTCATTCTGATTGTTCATGTTAAGACATATATCTTTCTCCTTAAATCAGTATCGTTTTCTTGATTTACCAATTTGTTTCGTGTCGAATCCTGACTATTCATTTCTTACCTTGTTTTGTCTGTGAAACTTGCTGACTCTTTACGTGATTTTCTCCTTGACTATTCTGAAGTTTTTATTTTCTGATTTGATTTGAACCTATTTCCTTAACAAACTTTGATTCTTATTTTTGATTGAACTCTTTGCCTTAATTATTTTTTTTCTTGCCTTATTTGTTATTTGTAGATTCTTATTGATTGTTTACTTAATTGAAACTTCTATTCATTTACCCCTAATTACCCACTCTATACCCAAACCTTACTTGATTCGGCTCCTTAAATATCTGTCATGCTCTTACCGTTGATTGATTATCCCTTGATTAAAGGGAAGACTTACTAATTTTACATGTGATTGATTCCATGAATTTCTCTAATTGCTACTTAATTGATCTCTTACCTTATTTTGTTAAGCTTTTGATTACTATATAAACTCCCTCTTATTTTTACTTCTGAACAACGAACAATAGTTCAAAACTACTACTTTTTACACTCTAAAAGGCTCTCTTTCTACTCTCTTTGCTACTTGTGATCTTTATCATTCTAGCTGGCTACAAGCTAAGGCTGGAAGTTGCACACTACCTTTCTCACATCTTGTATTTTTCATTCTTTAACTAGGTATGCTTCTGATTAATTTTTAAGAATCAAACCTATGTGTTTACTTACTACTTTAGTTCATGTGGCCTGATATCCATTCTTGCTTCTGTTTACTGCTTAACTAGCATGACAAATCCTGCCTACTCAAATTTGTGATCAACATGTTTCCACTATGTTTGCTTGTTTGTTGTCTTGTTTAACATATTTACATAAGTGACTTAAGCCTGTTTGGACTAACTACTGTCTTTCCTAAACTCTGCTTCTATATAATTGGTATGCCTTCATTGTTAATACTTGCCTAGCATTTAAGTCCTTGCCTGTTCAGTTTCACTCCTACTAAGTCAGTCAATCTCCTTTAAGTCATTCTAGTTGTGTGGTTTAGATGTCTTCAACATGTTTCTTTGTTGATCTTTGCTGCATGACCTGCATTCTACCTACTAGTTCTATATAACCCCCTCAAAACTCTATGTATCCTGTTGTATGTACTCTCTATGTTCCCAACCCCTATCCTCTTCTGTGAAAGTTATGCCTAAAACTTGTTCTATGACTTGGATTCTGATTGCAAATTATTTTCCTCACACTTTCCCTCAAACTATTTTAGCACTAATGGTTTTCAGAAGTTTTTTCAGTCCTAGGACCTTTCTATTAAACTCTTTCAAACTGTTATGCACTTCTACTTACTCTTAGAATGAAAGCAATGAAAGCAATAAAATCTCCTCCCAAGTATTTAACTCTACATTACATCCTTATCATGCTAAGCTAAAAAGGTCTACTATAAGCACAAATACATGACTTCGATTGGTACCAACAATTAAACCAATGCATATGAATTGCTGAACACGTTTCATGAACTTCATTACATTTCAAATGCCCAAGCACTATACAAATCAAAGTAGCAAATCAAGTCATGACATTAAAGCTTCAAAATTTACCTCTCTATCACATTTATCATTCTTTAGTCATTTCTTCCAATTGAAAATGGGATTAAATTCACAACTCAAGTTTCATGTTCCTTCACATTTAAGATAGGATCCCACACTCATAAATCTTAACTCAAAACAAAAATGGGACATCAAATGGAAAAAATTATCCCTCTCTCAAAAAGATGTTCAAATGCTTACAAGCAGTACCATAGGCTTGTCCTTCATGTATTCCTCCACTAATATAGACAACTTGGTTCAAATCAATTAGGACTTAAAGGGTTGTAGTTTAGGCTTTTGCATAAGGTGGGGCTCAATTTTGGTTAGAGTGACTCAAAACCTCCCCAAGCACTACAAAATTTACAATCAACGTCCACTTCCTTCGAAAATATTCTCCATCCTTTCTTCACTTTTCATTCCACACCTAGTCTTCCTTTTATTCACATTTTTGTCACTTTATTCTATATATATATTTTTTTTTATTTTCTTTCTTTTTCAAAATCAAGGAAGGTTTCACTTTTTTTTTTCTACCTTCCACCTTTTTAAGCAACTTCCATATCACAACTTTTCCAACCTTCACCCTCAAACTTAGGCTTTTAGCCTATGTTTACACTTTCAAAGTACTTAAGGAGGTAGGGTGCCAAAAGCTAGATCAATAAAGAACAAAGACATAAAGTTTGTAACATGGTTGCCAAAGAACAAGGTTAAAGGCTCAAAATGGTTTGACTAGGAAAAATATTCAAGGGTAGGAAATTTAAGGCACAATAGCAGTCCAAGGAAGACCTAATATCATTTTTCAAACCAAGTTAGTCTATAATTCGCCTTGAAACATATTCCGGGTAAGTTCTAGACTACAAGTAATGCAAAAGAATTCACAATAAATCTCACCATACATGGCACATGAACACTCAAGTGGAATACAAATCCAAAATCCAATTGAAACCAATGACTCAAAGAGGTTGCATATAGCACATGAAGCTATTTAGTGAATCAAAGAGCCAAAATATGAGTCTAAAAGTTATGACATTTCTACTTCAATTATTTTTTCTTTTTCAACAACCAAAAATTCATATGCCGAGGTTTAAATCATGTTGGTACCAAGCAAGCCACAACTTGGTCAATGGGCATAAACTTCAACTCAAACCATTTATTCTTCCTAATATTGACATAGCTATATCTAAACTACAAAACTAATTCCCTTAAGAAAGTTGTCTATCTATCCATCATCGGGAAAAGACGACAAAAATTTACTAACATTTACCCGGTTCAAGAAGAAAATTGGCATCTTTGGAAAAAGAACCGTGGTATAAAGAAAACCAAGGATATCGCCACTAACATAAATAACATAAAACATACTATATAAAAAAATTAGAAGCTAATAACCAAAATTAAGGAGTTAAAAAAAACATCAAGTAGCTAAAACATACTACTAAACATAATGATATCACACATCATATGGAAATATACTAACAACAAAATGAAAGCAACTACAGTACCAATCTGCCAGAACAACAGTTATACAAGAAGCCACCTCCAACTAAAGATGTTGCAATGTCCCCAATGCAACAAAACATGATAGAGTAAAATGGTGGAAAGTGCTCCCTGAATACTGCATCAAGTGCTCTCCTCGCTGTCTAAGTCAGAATCCTCCCCCTCTCCTTCTTCCTCGGACCAATGAACAGGAACATCATCATCATCTATCGGCCTGGTCGATGGCATCGGTTCTTGAGGATTTCAGACTTTCCACAGCCCCTTCACACCCTTCCACATGCGAGTAAAGAATGTCTCTTTCTTCTCCCTTTTCTTTATTTGAGTGTGTGCCTTTTCTAGATTGTCATGAGAATTGCTCAACTCACCATGCCTCTTGGCTAGATTAGTGTATACCTTCTCCAGCACCGTAAGGTGATCCCTCTGCTTCCTCTGATCTTCAAGGTATTTTTGGAACTCTTTCTTTGAAATGTAAGTGGGTCCCTTAGATGTCTCCCCAGGTCCATGTGGAAGGCCAGCTACTAGCTCACGAATCACTCACATCTCCTCACTAAGCATAGCAAATGGTCCTCCTGCAGAGGATGATGGCTGGCTACTCGGATCAACCTGAGAAGAAGAACCCATCTTTCTTTTTTTGCTCTTCACTGCGCCACCCTCTCCTCTATTATTCAATGGATTTAGAGGCTTTCCTGGCTCTATCCAATTGTCCCTCGGAGCCTCTTCCACCCTAGCAAGCTGGCACAGCTCAGTGATAAGCGATAGGAATAGCAATGATGGGTTATTTTGCATCCGATACTCTCTCAATTCATTGATGAAGATTTCACCAACATTTAGCCGAATACCATCAAGGATGCAAGATATCATCTGAGGTCTTGTAACCGGGACGTTCCATATGTTCGACACAGGGGAGATACGACTGCATATGATGGCCAACCATATCTTTGCTTCGGTAGTGAACTCTTTGGATGTGGTCCCTCTCTTCTTAGCTGCCCATGGAACATCTGCACCCGGGCATAATTTGGACACCAACCACTCCCCTGAAGCACAGTCTTTTGCCCTGAATGGGGCCATGTCGTGGTCTGACAAATGATAGAAGTGATTCACAGTTTTAGCCCCAAAGTGCACCATTTTGCCTCGAATTCTCATCTTGGGCTTTTTTAGCCTGATAGCTGGGAGGTTGGCATAGAATTTCCTCACCCATTGCTCATTTGCTCAGCAAGGTTGAGGGGCAAAACAGTTCCATCCAATGGCCATTATCCTTTGATAGAACTCAGAAAGACGTTCTTGGACGTTGTCTAGTAGTATACCACTTTTCGAGAGCACCTTCTTCGAGATCAGGTTTTCACAGTACCATTCTTGACATTCCAATGACAAGAACCAGTGTTGGTCGAAGTTCTTCTCAACTTCCAAGGGGTTGTCACTTGCGGATCCTTCAGAGATAGAGCCCATTTTCCAATTATAGTACCTATCAACAAATGATAAGAGTGAAAACATGGTATGGCTATGAAGAATAGTGCAAAATGAATCAAATATGCCAAAGGAATGCTCGGATAGTTGAAACTCAGTTTTAGAAATTTTTTTCAGGATTTTCAGATTTTCAATTGTCTGCTCTCTGATATCGCAATTCCCAAGAAATCATCACAATTGCGATGTTATCAGAGGTGGCATTTGAGAAATATTCCTCGCAATTGCGAAGAACACTGGTGTCTGATAAGCTCGCATTTGCGATGAAAGTTTGGGAATTGCGAAGGTTGCTGGGACTTGGGTTTTTTGCAATTGCGACCACTTTTTCGCAAATGCGAAAAGGCCTTCGCAATTGCGATTTCATCGTCCCCAGCCTTACCTTTTTCAAAGAACAGTTTTTAAGCCCTAACGCTTTGGAATCGAAGTCATTTTCAGTGAACCCAATCATCATTTAAGCATAAATCATGCATTAAACTTCATAGACAACCATGAATCAAAAAATATCGATGTTTCGGCCAAGAATTTTATTCGGGCCTTTCATCGATCACATAGAAAGCACAAAAATTCACTTCTATTTGACAAGCTTTGAGTACTCAGACTTCCCCATATTTTTAGCAAAGAACATAATCACACACTCTCAACCAACCTCACCCAAAAATCGATATAAGTTTTGACAAATTTTTGAACAATTTCGGGCAGAGAATGAGAACCATTTAGACTCTAGGGTTGCAGAGAATCAAAGAAGAATAAAGAAGAAGAAGAAGAAGAAGACGACGAAGAAGAAGAAAGAGCGATTAAGCTTTCATACCTGGATACTTGCAATTAGGAGTGAGAGTTGATGGAGTTTTACAGTGGTGAGAGTGAGGGAGACAAAGATTTTAGGGCCTTAGAACGTTTTCTTCAATTTTGTTCAAAATGATGCACGACCCAGTTTTTACCTCTCTGATGTCGCAATTGCGACACAGCCTTCACAATTGCGAAGGTCAATGATACCTGTTGTTGTCGCAATTGCAACAAAACCTGGAGAATTGCGATGGGAAAGTTTCGCAAATGCGAACACTATTTCGCAAATGCGAAACCTGCCCCTGCATTTTTCAACAACTACTGGTTTTGGCTCTCCAGGTCACTCCGACCTGCTCAAATCAACTCCAAAAAGTCTAAAACTTGGCAGATTAGTTACAAATAATATTCTAAGCTATTCTAAAAAGAAAATTTCAAAAAATGAACAAAAAATTTGAAAAATGATGGGTTGCCTCCCACCAAGCGCCGCATTTAACGTCATGGCATGACGTAAGTCAACTTTACCACTTTTTTCGCCATTTGGATGATATGAACCGGGCGCCTAGCTTGGAATCAATCTTGTGACCACGAGCGATGGGGGGTGGTAAGTTGATGATAAAGCCAAGCTTTAAATTCTCCATTTTGCACATCTTGGCTTTCATGTGAGGATGTCATTTTGCCTTCTTGTTCCCTCAAATTTTAAGATGTATGTTTGTTGCCTTTCCTCCTCGCAATCCCTCATTGAATGGTGTAGTTCAATTCCCATATCACCACACAATTACAATGTTGAAAAATGCTTGGAATGTGACTTCAAACCTCCAACTTGCAATTTTTTCCGAATTTTGACATCCTCTTTTTCACCCGGACTAGAGTCAATCTCAACTAAATTTTCATTTACACCAGTTGACTCTAATTCCATATTTTTCTTGGCATCATTAACACTCAGGGAGTCGGTTGCCGGATGTTCAATTCTTGAATCCTCAAAGTAAAGCTCACTTTCTTCCTCGGAATTGGACTCTTCTTGGCTTCCTTCCACACTCTCAAGTTGGTGGGCATAGTGAGCCTCAACCAATATTTTCATTTGATCTTCCAAAGTGCAGATGTGTTCATCATTGTAAGCCAAGCCTTGTTTCAAATCCTCGAGTGCAAAGTTGTGCTTCTCCTCATTTTCAAGAATAGTTTCCAACATGAGCATCATCTTCTCATTTTGAGCATTTGTGAGTTCTTCTTGGTTTTGATCAAATGCCAAGGGAGGATTTTCGGCTTCCACATCTAAGAAAAATTCTTGGCTATCATTAACTTTCGAGGATTTTTGGTCCTCTAAAGCTTCAAACATTTTCCCCATTTGTGAGAGCAACCTTTCAAGTGCCAATTCATTTTGGAGACTATTCTCCAAAAGCTCCTCCAAGACACTTTGTTCTTTGTTTCCTCCTTCAAGTAGGCACTCCAACATGAGCTTGAACTCTTCATTTTGGCCATGTTCAACTTCTTCCACTTCCATAGCTCTATAATTTTCATCACAAAAAGTAGAATCATCATAGCGGGGGCTTGGGGAAGGGAAGGACAAATAAGTACAATCATCCCAATGACCATTTTGAAAACCACACTTATCACAAATACTCCACTCATGGGTTTGAGATTGTGCACACAATCCACCCTCGAGAGAATTTAAACAATTTTGCCACGAGTGTGGTCCTCCACAATAAGGACAAGGGTCATCAAAGTATGAACAACTACCATCCGACTAATTTTCATTAAATGATGCCATTTTTCAAAACTAAGAAAATAAACAAGAAACAAACATGAAAAATAGACCAAGGTAGGGAAAATTAATTACACAAATATTCACAAGTTTGGACCAAAACACTTACGCTTATTTCTCAAACAACCTAAATTACCCCAAATTATTCCCCGGCAACGGTGCCAATTTTGATGACGTCCAAATCCACTACTAAAAAGTAAATGGACACGGTCGCATGTAATATAATTTACCCAACTATGAGTCGGGGTTGAATCCCACAGAGAACAATGTGTAGGCGATTAGGAATGTAAGAGAATTATCACTTATCCCGCAATGCCAAACACTTAGAATTGATTTTTGAAAATATTTTATACCTAAATGAAAAAATGTAAACTAACCTAGAAAGCAGGTAAAACGATCAATGGCTACAAGTATGGATGCATGGGGAATTACACTCAAGTAACAATCCAATGTATTTCATGATTTTACAAATATGAGCGAGTTTATATTAATTAGCCACGGATAATAATTCTTAATTAATTTCTTCTAAAGACTAACAAGACTTCCTAATTGAATTATCCTTAAAACAATTAAGAGATTAAGCACACCCGTAATGGGTACAAGTAGTTCAATTCTATCCCTAGGTAGAATCTATAAAATGAGGGTTAAAGCCTCAAGTTCTTGTTAATTAATCTTTCCCAACCCCAAATTATCTTTTCCAAAATTAATTCGGAGTTAATGGGCGAGTCCTAGGGTTAGCTAATCCCTTTGGAAACATTAAAGAACAAGAATAATTAAAGTAACAATAACTCACTTCATAAAAGAATAAAAATCATTCAATACATAAGTACAACAAGGTATTTAATCCACACTTTAAATATGAATATTTCTATAAACAAGATTCAAGTGTTGGAAATAAATACTACAAACTTAAATATTCAATACAAAGCAAGAAAATAAAGAAATAAACATATATGGGTAAGAAATCCTTAACCACAAGCTTGAAATCTTCAAAACCAAGTGTGTGTGCAAAACCATAGCTTCAAGACTTGTTCTCTCTAGTCTCTTGGAACTGAAAATAAGCCAAAGATCCTTACAAATGAGCCTAGTCGGGTATTAAATGGTTTGGGGTCAAAAAATGTGAAATTCCAGAATTGCCCAGGCCTGAAGCTCGATTCTCGCATTTGCGAACAAAGGTTCGCAATTGCGAAGTTTGGCTATACTGTACACTTTCGCATTTGCGAAGTTTGACTCCCTGGTAGACTTCGCATTTGCGAAGTCTTTTTCACATTTGCGATTACTGCCTAGATCATGTTCCTTTGCAATTCCCATACTTCCCTAGCAATACCCAAGCCTGTAATCTTCGTAATTCCCAGAATTATGTCGCAATTGTGACCACTGAGGGCATTGCCTAGATTTTTCTCTTTTTAGCTTCTTTTTGACTTGTTTTACTTGGTTTCTTCAACATCACTTCCAAATAACACAGAACCTGTAATATAGAAGTAAATGGCAATAAATACATGATTTTATCATATCAATCATAGCAAAAATACAAGCTTAAAGACAAGATAAGTAGGTAAAATACCAACTTATCAGTAATGCAAACTAGTCTAAGAGTTAATCGCTCTAGGTGCTCTAACGCACCATAATCCGTTAGGTGGCGACTCTTCAAATACCCAATTCCAAAAAGAAAATGAGTTATTTCCCCCATGAATGTCGATACCCAGACTCTACGAGGAAAAAGGGGGCGCAACACCCCTTGTGGGCTTTTGTAATCGAATGTTTATGAATAAAAAATGTTTTTTTTAATTCATCTCTGATGTATACTATTTTCTCTTTATCTATGCTTGTGTAGAATTTGAGTGCATGACCCTATCAGTTGGTGCAAATATCGAGCTCGGGTTGGATTGATAAACTCGGGTCGTTGGGACCTTGACTTCGAGTTGAATGAGAGTAAGGCTTCGAACCCCCAAATCGAGACTTAGCGTTTATACCATGCGATAATCTTCGAGGGGGGATTCGCTTGGAAGCTCGAGAATGGAGACTACCTTTAGGCTTTCGAGACAGTCCCGAGTGGAGGGTCATCTGGAAACTTGTCTTGAACTCAGTGTAGATAGCCTTAAGGCATTGTAGATAGATCCTTAATGAGGGACTACCTGGGTTTAGATGGTACCCCGAGGACAAGCCCATATGAGTGGAGTTTTAAGTGTTTATTTTCTCCTTGAGAGGAGCCTTCGAAATCGGGTATCATCTCGAGTCTTGTAGTGACATCGATGGCCCCTTGGAGAGATCCTCGAGATCGGGTACCATCTCGGGACTGGCGATGATGCCAATGGCTTTTTGGAGCCTATCTTCTTTTTGATGGAGGTCCTCGAGATCTGGTACCATCGTGGGACTTGTTTGGTGCGGGTGTCTCCGATCTCGAAACGTCACACATCATTTGTCAAATGGACGACACAGTTGTAAAATGATCGAGTCGATCCTGCTGGCACATCTTCCTAAAGTGATTTCGGCCAGCATTTTAATCAACCTCTAGGGCAAGCGGATCGTCGCCTCTTTTTCCATATATAGGGCTGCTTCCGCCCTTTTGGAGATTTCACCATTCTGAGAAGTTGCCCTTTTTTCCTGCGTTAGGCCTTTCATTACTTCAGTATTGACGCTCTGGCCTAAATTCCTGCTCCAGTTCTCTAATTTTGTTGTAGTCATGACTGCTACATCAGGATCCGTTCGGTAGGGAGGAGAGAGTTCCACCTCCGGTTCTTGCCTTTTTGGCTCGGGGCATTTTGATTCGAGAGGGGACTTTTTGTCAGAAAAATGCCTCGATGTTCAGGATCGATGGGAGCATACCTTGAAGTTTACTTCTTTGATAGGAGAGGGACACCTTGAGTCGGTGAGGAAAGATTGTGGATGTGGGAAAAGGTAGTACTGCAGGTACCTTCCCCAGATGAGAGTATTACGGATCGTGCCGAGGGGTTTTTGAATGTGTTCACGCATCCTTTCACGCTGGGCCCCCTTGATAGGGTTGTGCTTGACTTATATCAAAAGTATCAGGTTACCTTAGCCTAGATTCATCCGTAATTTTGGCTGATAGTATTGATGGTGAGGTTTTTTACTGAGAATGCAGGGCTTGAATTTACGCTTAGCCATCTTATTAGGCTATACCAACCCTTTCATCATCGAGGTCTGCTAACCTTACGATGCCAGTCGGCCACGCCTTTCGTTGTTGATGATGAAAAAGACAGGGGTCAGGAGTGGATGAGTCGATTCGTCCGAGTACGAACTGTTGATATTATCTCTGTGGAGTTTATGCCATTCCCTGAGGAATGGAATTATACACGTAAGTTACACACTTGTGCCTACACAGTTTTTCAATTATGGCGAAGAGGTGTTCCGTAAATATGCCTTCTTTTCTTTTTTTTGCAGCGATTTCGTGGATGCCGGGCGAGGTTCTCGATCTGCCGGATTGGGTTGGTAAGTTGGCGACCCACTCGACTTACAACGAGCATAAGTGGCAAGCTTTACCTAAGGATAGGTGGGAGGCAAAATACCACTGTATGTGTTGTGCAATCTGTTCCCTTCTTTTTGTTGGAAAAACACTTTCTCTTTCTGCGTACTAACCCTGTTATTGTAGGCATCGGGGAGCCTTTTGAGGCAAGGCCGTGCCCCCTTAGGGGGGGGGGAGAAGGATTGCTAGCTTCTGGGCTAAATAACGATAACAATAAGCAAGAGATACCTTTGCAAGGCAATGACGCTCGAAGTAAGGCGAACCTGGACCAGGGGCCCGGAGTGGAAGTATTGATTGAGCCTGCCGCGCCCGTGATTTCTGGTTTTGGAAAGGCGGTTTATCGTCCGTTGTCGTCTTCTTTTTCCGTTGGAGGTACTTCGAGGGATACTCGAAACCCAGGATCATATGCACCGAGCGACCGTGCCTCGGCCGGGGTTGACTCTTTCGGAGCTGAGGGAGCTAGGTTAGCAGATGTGCACTCGACCTTCGAGGAATCACAACGGCTTCACTCTGTGGTGAGTTTTTGGCACAGGCCTTTCGAGTTTCGCGCCTTCCCTTGCTTACTGATTTTTCTTTTACAGGCCTTCGACAAGCATAAGTTCGAGCTGCTTCGCCGTGAGGCCAGGCTGTGGAAAGCTCTGGATGAGGAGAAATCCCTGAGGCTCCTTTGCGATGAAAGGGAAATCAAGTTGGCATACTTACGGTGTGAGGCGAGTCAGAGCTCGAATTATGAGAGCTATTTGAAGTAGCAAGTAGTTTTTGTTTCGAGCGAGTGTATATTCCTCCTTCTAGCTCCTGAGGCTAATGTTTCATTTATTTTAATTGCAGAAAAGGCGGAGGGCTTAGAGCGCTTTCGAGATGAGGTTGGATGAGCCAAGCGCAAGTATGATGAGTTAAAGGCTCAGGCGGACGCTCAGGCTTCAATGGAGAAGGGTGCTCTGGATAAGGATTCCGCCCTTGAGGTTCAACTTCGCGTAGCTCGTGATAATAGCTTGGTTCGTACAGATATTATTACGAAGCTCGAGACTGAGCTCTTAAAGATAAAGGCCGAGGTCGTGGGTACCCGGGATGAAGCTGTAATGAGCCAAACTAAGGCTGACCAGAAAGTGGCGGTCTATTTGAAGGACACTACCGATGCTCAAGCTAAGCTGAGAAAGATCCTTGACTACGAAGATAAGAGCAAACAATACACTCAGTGTAAGTCTTGAAGGAAAACCCTCGAGGAGATCCATGCTAGGGGATTTGACCTCTCGGAAGAGTTGACGCAGGTGAGGGCAGACGAGCATGGTGCTCGGTTACTTCTACCCGACGTCGAGGATAGCGAAGATGAGGCCGACGGGCCATAACCCCAAGGGGGATGTAGATTTTGCTTTCCGATTCTGCATATAGCATTTTCAAAGCACGTTTGTAAATGGAGCTTGTATTTTTCCGCATGTATGTATAAAGAGGAAACCTCGTGGTTTTATTTCTCCTGCATTTCTTTTGCCTTGATTTTAGCCAGATAAACTGGTCTTTGAGTTGAGGGGAATCCTTAGATTCACGGTATGGACTTGAGGCTCATTGGGCTGGCCCGTAGGCTCTTACGCGCTTGGTCGATGCGACCTTTATATATAGGCTGGCGACAATGGCTCTTATGTTTTTGCTCTTAGGCATATTTAGTCAACTGTTTTGGGCTCATTCCCCTAGTAGGGAATCGACTCGAGCTCATTTGACCCTCAAGTTGTTGAATTTTAGGCTAGCGACAGTGGCTCTTACGTTTTTGCTCATAGGTATATTCAATTAACTGTTTTGGTATCAGTCTCCGAATCGGGTTTTGACTCAAGCTCATTTGACTCTCAAGTTTTTGAATTGCAAGCTGGCCCTTAGGCTTTTACGCGTTGGGTCAGTGTGACCTTTTATGTATGTGCGCTGGCGACAGTGGCTCTTACGCCTTGGGTCGATGTGGCCTTTTTTATATGTGGGCTGGCAACAGTGGCTCTTACGCCTTGGGTCGATGCGACCTTTTATATAGGCTTTAATTTTCCCTCATTAAGGACTTTTTGAAATAATGTTTGCCCAACTCTTCGACGGTTTTGAAAAACCTCGATTGTAATGCGTTATATGGCGATGATCGAGCACCTCGGGAGGTTTGGCTTAGAGGTTGAGTATCTCGAAGCCAGTGTTTAAGAGCTGACATGGTCGAAGCTCTTTTGCCTATGTCGGGGGTATCCAGTTTAACCGATTCTTTCCAAAGTATATTCGAAGTAATTGAAGGTTTGTTATTTTATAGCGACGGTCGGGCATCCCCGAGTCGCGTTAGTTTGGCTGGTATAGCCAACCAGAGTCATTTGTGTTTGGCCGGAGCCTTTAAGTCCCGAGTGAAGTAGTTTCGGCGTCTATATCAAGGGTATGCCTTTTTAGGGGTCTTACAAGTTCGATATATAGCCAAAACTTTGAGATCAGATTTATGCCTTTAGTAAGGTCTTATAAGTTTTACATGCCTTTGAGGTCTTATAGTTTTGGATATTTGGTACAAGTATGGTTCATTCCTTGCTTGAGGCCTTACAGATATTATTGTTGCCTCACGTAGGTCTTACGAGACCGAGGCTACCCGCATGTGGTCTTATGGCCTTGGGTTTTGATAAGTCGATGGAGATGGCAATTGACGACAGTCCCCGAGTCATCGAGGGTTTCTCAGCTCAGGGGACAATACTTGTGAACTTGGTATTTGCCTCACTGAGGGTTGCAATTTTGGAGTTTCTGACCCGGGGGTCGTGTAGCCTTGAGTTTTCGACGCCAGTCCCCGAGTGATCGGGACGTTTTTGGCTCTGGAATCACTTCGTGATCTTGATGTTACCTCATTGGAGGATTACAAGTTAGGAGCTCCGACCCGGGGGTCGCATTATTTCGAGTTATTGACGCCAGTCCCCAAGTGTCCGGGGCATCATTCGGCTTTGGAGTCGTTTTTGAAAGAATATCGAGCTTGCTTGAAATGCAAAATGCTTTTGGGAATTATTCATTGATTACTTGGTACAAGCATGCATGTTTTTGCTGTTGCGGGCTTGGTTGTTCTATGCGGACACGGTTTGTTCGACCGTTTGGCCCGATACATTACCTTCCTATTGAGCCCCCATTTAGCGTATCTTGGCTTCTCCGAATAGGTGACCTTCCGGTGGATGGCCCCCAATATTTGAGGTTGGTTGAAAAAGAAGCCTTGAATACTTGTTTAGTTTTCCTTAGGTAGCATATGGGTGTTGCCTCATTAAAAACCTTGTCGGTAAAATCCCTTTTGGGATAAAAACCCGGTCGAAGGAAAAGAGTGCAACGCATGCTTTTGAAGCCTAAGGCCTTCAAGTTGGAGAGTGTTTTGGCCGCTTCGATCAGATACCTACACTCAGGTCAGTGTAGAATGTAATTGAAAGAGAGAGGATACTGTCATATCTTAATGCAAAACGTGCCCGTGATGTTTCGAGCCCTAATATGTTTCAGTCGCCTGTGATGAGGACACGATACGGTCCCCCGCTTTGCTTAGTAGGGGATAGCCAAGAGTATAATTTGTTATTGCTATTTTACCATTTGCTTATCCTTCGGCTCCTTCGAAGGTGGAGGTGCCGGTGTCGGGGCCACATCGTGTACGGCGAACATTTCTTTCGCCGCATGTTGTTCCCCGTAGACGGTCTTAATCCCATCCTTTGTGGGGAATTTCATCATTTGATGGAGGGTGGAAGGTACTGCTCTCATACAGTGTATCCACGACCTTCCGAGCAAGGCGCTGTACCTCATGTCTCCCTCGATGACATGGAATTTGGCATTTTGAGTTGTGCCAGCCGCGTTGACTGGAAGGGTGATTTCCCCTTTTGTTGTTTCGCTCTCTATGTTGAATCCATTGAGGACTCGAGAGGCGGGTACTATTTGGTCAAGCAGTCCGAGCTGCTCTACCACCCTCGACCTAATAATGTTGGCCGAGCCTGGATCCACAAGTACACGTTTAATCTGAAATGTATTTACAAGAAAAGAGATTACTAGTGCGTCGTTGTGGGGATGAGACAAGGTCTCGATGTCCTCGTCGCTGGTGAGGGCATCCTCGAGTATGTAATCCTGAGTTCGCTTTTCTCTGGTAATGGATATTTTTGTTCTCCTCATCATGGGCTCTTGTGGGGCATCGATGCCTCCTAAGATCATGTGGATTACATGTTGTGGCTCATTTGTTTCGTTCTTCTTGGCCGCCTCTCTTTTTCGGAACTGGTTTTTAGCCCAATCGTTGAGGAATTCTCGGAGGTGACCTTTACTGAGTAGTCTGGCTACTTCCTCTCGAAGCCGGTGGCAATCCTCGGTCCTGTGGCCGTGCGTGTTGTGAAAATCACAAACTAAATTATGATTTCTTTGTGAAGGATCTGATTGCATAGGCCTAGGCCACATGGCGTCTCTGATTTTACTGATGGCGAACATGATGTCTGATATATCTACATTGAAGTTGTACTCCGACAAGCGAGGTGCCTCCGTTGGCCCTGTGAGCCTATCGAATCTGAATCTATTGACGAGTCCCCGAGAATTCTGGCCTCGGTCCATCCTTCGGTCATTACGAGGTATGTTATGCCTCGGGGCGTTTCTCCGGTCGTCGGTGTATGTCTAGTACCGTTCTTTGTTCGACTTTGGATCCTTCGCCAGAAGCCTTCTTGGGTATACCGAGCTCGAGGGGGCTCCTAGTTGGTCGTCCTCGACCCTGATTTTCGATTGGTATCAATTGTGAATGTCCGACCAGGTCACAGTGGGATATTCGACCAGGTTCTTTTTCAGCTGCTTCGAAGCCACCGAGCTTCGCGCTTTCAGACCTTGAGTGAAGGCCAGTACTGCCCAGTCATCGGAGAGTGGTGGTAGTTCCATTCGTTCGATTTGAAAGCGAGATACGAACTCTCGCAGAATCTCATTCTCTTTCTGCTTGATCTTGAAGACGTCAGACTTCCTTGTCACTACTTTGATGGCACCGGCATGTGCCTTTATGAAGGAATCTGCCAGCATGGCAAATGAGTCTATGGAGTTAGGAGCTAGGTTGTGATACCACATCATGGTCCCCCTTCGAGAATGTTTCCGCGAACCTTTTTAGTAATACGGACTCGATCTCGTCGTCCTTTAGGTCGTTGCCCTTCACTGCGCAAGTGTAAGTAGTAACGTGCTCATTGGGGTCTGAGGTCCCATTGTATTTTGGAAGGTCTGGCATTCTGAACTTCTTTGGAATATGTTTTGGAGTCTCTTTCTCTGGGAACGGCCTTTGTATGAACTTCTTCGAATCCACACCTTTCAAGATCGGGGGTGCGCCCGGAATCTGGTCGACCCTGGAGTTGTAGGTCTCGGCCTTTTTGTCGTTGGCTTCTATCTTCTTCTCGCCTGATTCGATCTTCTTCTTCGAGCATCCTTACGATGGCGGGGTCGACTACTGTGCTGGGAGTTTTCTGGTGACTTTGTAGTTGAGCAATCGCTAGCTGTTGTACCTGTAACATTTCAAAAATAACTTGAAGGCTAACCTCCCGTTCTTCCCTAGCAGGGGTTTCCTGGGCTTCTTGTTGGTCTCCTTGGTGCACGCTCCTGTTAGTGTGGGAGCTTACATCGACGTGTTGAGCATCGCGTGAGACCGCGTCCACGGAAATCGGTTCTGGTGCGTTCTCAGGGCTTCGTGGTGGTACACCGGCACCTAGAGCATCTATACCATTTTCTCCTTGATTCTCAAGATTGTTTTTCACTGAGTCAGACATTTTGACCTGAAATCAAAGATCTTGGGCAAGAAAAAATGTGAAAGATAACTTACGTTATGTAGCTAAACCAGCAAGAAAATAATTACTATTATTTTTATCCCCATGGTGGGCGCCAAACTGTTTACCGTGAAAATGGTAATGACAATTAAATTTGATTTAGTGGTTCTAAAAATACGTGATCTATTTTTATGCTAGTTGTTAGGCAGTTGATGCTATGTGAAAGACTTAGAAACGAGATAAAAGCTTAAAAACGAGATGTCAACCAAATCGAATCGCTGACAATCGGGGCCTCGAGCTTGCCTATTCGAGAACCTCGAGATTGAGTCTGAAGCTCGGCTGGGAGCTATCGAAGGTGGTCGATGGTGATTAACAATTATAAATAAATCAAAGATGTCTCTTTATGGCCAATAATAAGCAATGAATGATGAATTTTTAGTAGAACACAGTAAATACGAGCAATAAATGAAGTAATTAAATCAAGAGAATATGTTAGAGAGCAGAGAGAATATTCTTGTATATTTAGTATGGAGCAACATATATTTACAAAATGTCAAGGATCCCCTTTATATATGAGGGGGAATCCCAATATAGTACAAGTACATTTATTACAAAGATATGGAGATGGGACACCCAGTTAATGCCACGATACAGGCTCAGACTAGTTTGACAGATTTTGTCGGCTCTAGCTTCACGCCTTGGGAACTCCCCACTTTCTTTCCGTAACCGTCGGTCTCACACTGTCCCGTGGTCAAGCGTCGATGGGCCTCGAGGGATGAAACTCGACCGTGATTTTGTGCCTTCGAGACGTTATAATGATGGAAAATTGGACCCTCCGATTTTACCATATACATTTTCAAAAATATTATTTTCAAGTTTCAGCCAAATCTATGTCCAAACACTAATAAAAAAAGGATATATAACAATCAGACATAATCCAATCAATGCATATCTAATAAATTCTCACACTATAAAGGTGATTTATTTTTCTAATTCAAGTGTACAGCTTGGTAATTTCACAACACCGTACAATTTCCTCTGTCTACATCTTACCTACTAGACAAGTCCAATGCTAGCTAAGGAAGAAAACACAAAAAGGAAAATCCCAAATGATATGGGGACAAAGTTCTGGGAGCTTTATATTAAAGCTCAAGAAGACTAATTACTCTTACCCTTAATCAGAGGTTTCGGGTTTGAGCTCTACAAATAAAAAAAAAAGTACTAGTCGCGAGCGTTTTCCTTTTTAATGGGTCTTACGCTAGACGAAGAGAGTTTTGGAGTAACAATAAAGTTATCTTTGTGTAAAGTTACGATTCAAACTGTGAAATCAGTCACTGATACTTAAATTAGAATAGACCGCTTACATCACACTTTCTTGTGACGTGATTCTTCTCCAAACTCTGGGTGAATATGAAGTGTTTGACTGTTTTTTTTTTTGAAGGGAGGTAGTCTAGTTGTAATTAGTCAAATAATTATTAGGAGGTGACATAAGAATACGGCCGCGTCCATCCCCTACACTGAACAAGGTGGGTGGTTTCGTTTAGGTTCTGTTTCTGAGGGTAACACCTTCACATGGCACACCTTTACTACAATTAATTTTTATAGCATCTTGAGTTCTTGATGTTCCTCTTATGTTCTTGAAACTCACTTTGCTAATCTTCACTTGTGATGGCAACTGCAAATTAAATCAATCAAAATAAAAGGTGCATTTAGCTAACAGTGACAGTGACGTACGCAAGATTTCAGGCAAAGGACATCAATCTATTGTCACAATTCAAGTTGTTATTTAATTTCGGTCCGACATATATTCAGTTGATTTTAAGATTTTTCTTGTTCTAATATATATTTTATTTTCAAACAGTATCAGTCTATTATATACTTCCTCTATTATCTGCCATTTTTTTTACACGGCCCTTAAGAAACATTAATTAGAGGTAACTTTTGACTATTTTATCTTTGTTTATGTCTTAAGATATAATCTATCTTCATTGAATATTTATTCTATTTGTGTGTCAATCTTCAAGAACAATTACTATTAAGGGTAAAATGAGAAAAAATAATTAATTTTCTTTTGAACTTCTAGAATGACAAATAATTTGAGACAACTATATTTAGAAACCGCGACAAATAATTTGAGACGAAGGGGGTATTTGCAAAGTGGGTGAAATGACCTCCCCCCCAAACCCAAAAAGATGTCGACTCTCGGCCACCGATTTTTTGACAGTTACCGACTCCGAATATGTGTAAAATGTTAGGCGATAGCAGCCTGCAGATACTCTTAACATGGTGTGATATTGTCCACTTTTAGTCAACCCCTCACAGTTTTCCTCAAAAGGCCTCACGCCATTAAAAGATCCCTAAACTTTATATGCAAGTTCCCAATCTTTTTAGCTGCCAATGTAAGACTTTGTTTACGCGCCCAACATAAAATATAGTCGATCATAACTCTGAATAAGGAGGAAGATTGCGATAGGCTGAAATGGCGAAGTTAAAGATAAGGTACTTACATCTTTCTTGCACTGATTATAAGGGCAATAGAGTTGATCAATGACAACAGGATTGCTAACATTTTGCACAATAATATCCTCATAGTGCAAATCTCTAACAACACCATTATGTGAAGCTGGCCATGTCTTCACCCTTACACCATTGTCAGTGTCAATAAATGTGCAATTTTGCACAAAAACTCCAACCACAGGCAATTCTCCTGGAGTTTTTCCAAGACTACCAACACTAATTCCATGGCCAGGTCCACATGTTACATTTGTTATGTACATTTGTTGAATTCCATCACCAATTGATATGCAATCATCTCCTGTACCAATTTGTGAATTTGTAATGTTGAGTCCTCTTGATCTTGCAACATGAATACCATCTGTGTTTAGGCTTTGTGCTGGAGCTTTTATGTTAACTCCAATGAATGTTAAGTTCTTGCACCCTAACACATTAATGTGGAATAGTTTGCTGTCCAATGAAGTTATGTCTCTGATTATGGAATTTGTTAGGAAGTTGAAGCTCAAATTCTGTACATCAAAAAAACAAAAAAGAAACTGATGAAAGATGGACTCGGTTGAAAAGTCTAAACTTTCATAAAACTCTGGCTTTCAAGCGTATTTGATAGGACGGAAGTCATTTTCAGTATAAACTAATTTACAAAAAAAAAATCTAGAAAATACTTGCTGGTCATGTATTGGTTGGTGAGTGAAAAATAGTAGTGTTGCTAATTTTTGAATAATGAAGATTAATATTACTAATATTTAACTAGGCGTTAGTTGGAGCAAATAAATAATATAAAATTAAAAGTTAAAATAGTTGTAAGAAAAATGACTTCCACTCAGGGTAAGAAAGTCATATTCTGATTTTCTACGAAGAATATTTTCTGTAACGAAATACTAGAAAATGACTTTCTCGTAAAAGATATATTTTTAAATAATAATTTCTGCCGTATCAAACGCTTATAGACAATGACTTACATTTGGATACTGACTTCCACTCAAGGTAATAATAATAATAATAATAATAATAATAATAATAATAATAATAATAATAATAATAATAATAATAATAATTATTATTATTATTATTATTATTATTATTATTATTATTATTATTATTATTATTATTATTATTATTATTATTATTATTATTATTGTTGGAGGAAATAAATAATATGAAATTAAAAGTTAAGATAACGGTAAGAAAAATGAATTATACTCGAAGTAAGAAAAGTCATTTTACCACTAGAAAATGACTTTTCCTTAAAAAAATATGTATATTTTTCTAATAATGACTTCTGTCATGTCAAATAGGTCGAGAAAAGATGACTTACATTTGGAAGTTTACCGCAACTTTCTGAATTTTTACAGTCATTTTGTGCCCAACCTTGTTCTCCTTGGCCATCAAAAATTCCACCACCAGATAGTGTGAAATGATCAATATGATTAATAGTTAACCATTCCATATCTTTCTTGAGTTGGCTTGGATTTGGAGGAGCTTTCAAAGTGGCTTGAATTTCAAGTTCTATAGGGGCTTTGCAATTACCTTCTAGTCTCACTTGATTCATCAAATATGTGCCTTTTGGAATCACAACTTTACTTGGGATTTTTGAGTTGCATGCCTCCTTAAATGCACTTAATAGAGCCTATAATTTTTTTCCAAAACCCCAAAAAAAAAAATGAAACATAAATGAGTAATTAGTAGCTTTGACCACAGCAATCAAGAATAGAAAAGTTTATCATACTATATTTCGTCGTATGTTGCTCGAACTCTCCAAAAATACTCAACACCCATATTGAATCCTTCAAAATGCATTAATCTTGGAGGATTCGATACTCACCCAACGACATTTTGAAGAGTACAAAAAGGGCAGCCCTATGCACAAGGCATCCCGCGTTCACACAGGATTCAGAGAAGGGACGCACCCCAAGGGGTGTAGTGTGGACAGTCACTCTCATACAAGTATTAGTGCATTCTTTCATGACTCGAACTTATGGCCTATAGGTCACGCAGAGACATTTTGAAGAGTACGAGCAACGTAAATTTTATGAGTAAACAACAATGTCGTAGCGAATTTAAAGCAGGCGAATTGAATTTGACAGAATTCACTATTTCTAACTCGGATATTTAATGAGCACATCCGAATAATTCAAAATTCTGGATTCACCACTGAACCTGCGTATATCCACTAGTTGTATTATTTGAGATAAATGGGTAGAGGTAAAATGGTTGATTTACCTTGCTAATATCTTCATTGCTATCTGGCTTTGCACCAAATTTAGTCACATCAAAAACTGCAGGTTGAGATTCTCCTATGTGCACAAGAAATAAAAGTGCAAATGCAAATGATAATTTGAAGTTCAAATACATCTTGTTCAATATAAGATCTTTCTTCGGTTTCTATATATATCCTTGGATAATTTATTGTGTTTTGAAAGGTAACTGAATGTTTGAAGCTCTTTTATAGTGTCATAAAGAAGAATTTGACACCATTAAAATTTTCAAACGAGCTTTTATGTCAACCATTTGTTTGAGATAATTGGTTTCAATTTAGTGGTTTATCTTATTTCTGTTTTGTTATTCTCTTAATACATTTTTTATTTTGAACTTATAATGAAGACCCTAAAGACCACTAAAGCAATTTGTTATTGAGCTTAAAAATCTCAAAATTGTGGTAAATGTAGTTGAAACTTTAGTACTAGTATGGTTGGGAAATTATGATCAAGACGCTCGTGTTTTATTAAGCTATTAATTATGTACTTTCTCTGGTCGTACATATTAATCGTTTTGGCAAATTTATTTCAAAATATATGGTATTTTTAATATTTGATATATAAAATAGGTGAAAGAAAATTGTTACCACGAGCTTATAATCTATACTTGAAATAATACTATTGTTATACACCAAAACTTACAATTTAGTAATAGTATGTACGGTAAATTAAAGATGTTTCTTTTTTTTTGGAGTAATCCTCTTTTATTTCTTTATTTACCACAACATAAAGATTTTGTTGGAACTAAATCGTCAAGATTAGTCCCTTTAATTATGTAATGACTCCTTAAATCTCTGCCTTCAACTTGAAGTTCTTTTTATTAGCAAAAAAAAGAAAAAAAAAAAGAGAAGAAGTTGGAGTATAATAACTTTTGAGAAATTTTCATAAAGCACTATCTTTTAGTATTAATTAGACATCTATAGATACCATTTGCTATATTACGGATTATAGATACCTTTTCTGTGGTTATATGATGTATTTGATGTATTTAAGCTATTGTATTCATGAATACAGTAGCAAAAATAGGCGTGAATCAGGGAAGTCCAGCTAATCAGTTGTTGTATTCGAGTGTATTCGCCTGTATTCATGGCGTGAAACATGGGATTACAGCTAGACATATTACTGTATTCGACTGTATTCACGACGTGAAACAGGGAATTACACTATTTTTAAATGGGAAGTGTATCAATTAAATAATAGACTACTAATATAACTCAACAAACTCAATTATAACACACAAAATTTGTATTTTCGGTTATAAAAAAGATTCTCAACTGGAAAAAACCCCCAAAAACATAGCAATCTTTAGAGAAATTATATAATACATCTGAATACATAAATTATATTAATTGAAAAAACATGTCTTACAATCCCTCCCAATATACATAGAGGGAGAAGGAGAAGGCTGCAAATTCTTAAAATCAAAGGCCATAGAGGCCACTGGATTAAAGATATTGGCAAGGCAGTTGTCCATCACTTTCAACAGTTATTTAACATCAATCATCACTACAATGATTATGACATCATCAACTGTATTCCTCAATGTGTAACAGATGCAGATAATGAAAGTCTCATTGCCATTCCTGACACGGAGAAGGTTAGAGAGGTTGTCTTCAACATGAGTCTTGACAGTGCAGCAAGGCCGGATGAGTATAATGGAAAATTCTTTCAATCCTATTGGGATATCATTAAGGAGGATATCACTAATTTTGTTCAAGCTGTTTTCAATGGCAGGAGGCTCACTAAATTTTTTTCTCATACGTTTAGTTCTTATTCCTAAAGTTGACTCTCCTAGTAGTTTCTCGGACTTGAGACCTATTAGTTTGAGTAACTTTACAGCCAAGATTATCTCCAAGATCCTTTCCAGAAGGCTGAATCCTATTCTTGGGAAGCTTATATCAGAGAATCAAAGTGGCTTTGTGAAAGGAAGATTGATCATTGGAAATATCTTTTTAGCTCAGGAGATTGCTCAGGGCGTGAACAAGAAGAACAGAAGAGGCAATGTTATTATAAAACTTGACATGGCAAAAGCTTATGATAGAATTTCCTGGACCTTTCTGATAGTTGTTATGAGGAAATTTGGTTTTTCTAAAAATTGGATGGACATGATCTGGGGACTTCTACAAGATATATGGTACTCTATCATTATCAATGGGGTTAGAACAGGTTTTTTCACATCTACTCAACGCCTCAAATAGGGAGATCCCTTATCCCCTTCTCTGTTTATTATTGGAGCTAAGGTTCTCTCTAGATCTCTAAATGCTCTAAATGACTTTATTGGCTTCACTCCTTTTAGCATGGATCCGAGAGGTCCGATGATCAATTATTTAGCATACGCCGATGATATTGTTATATTCTGTGGTGGAAACAACATGACTCTCAAGTTAATCAAAAAAGCTATTGTCAGGTATGAAAAGGTTTCTGAGCAGAAAGTTAACAATGATAAGAGCTTCTTCATTACAGCCCATCATACCGGTGTTGCAAGAATCAATAGAATTAGGAATGCTATAGGCTATATGGATAAGTCTTTTCCTTTCTCTTATTTGGGATGCCACGTTTATTTTTGGAGGAAGACTAGCAATCTTTTTGACGGTATCCTCTCTAAGGTGGTCAAGAAATTTAGTGGATGGCAAACCAGTGATGTCCTTTGGAGGGAGAATGATTTTGATTAAACATGTCTTACAATCCCTCCCAATATACATCCTATCCGGTATGAACCCTCCTAAAGGAATTACTAAGCTCATGGAGAAACACTTTGCAAACTTCTTCTGGGGCACAAATGAAGGTAAAAACAAATATCATTGGTCTTCATGGCATAATATTTGTCTCCCCAAAGATGAGGGAGGAGCTGATGTCAGAAAAATGGAGGATATCACAGATACTCTTAACATTAAAAGATGGTGGAGATTCAGAACTCATCCTTCCCTATGTGCCAACTTTCTCAAGAATAAATATTGCAAAAGAGCCCATCCAGTGAACAAAAAAATAAATCCAACTGATTCTCATATTTAGAGAAACATGCTTAAAATCAGATACAAAGCCGAGGAAAATATTAGATGCGAAATACAGAAAGGTAATTGTAGCTTTTGGTGGGATAATTGGACAGACAAGGGTGCATTGGCCAAAATCTTACAAGGTAGTGGGAGATCTTCTAAAGTTCAGGTGAAAGACTTCATTATTAATGGAGAATAGAATATTGTCAAACTCAACGATGTTCTCCCCATGCATATCATAGATAGTATTGCTCAACTAGATATATGAGACCCAAATGAGGATGATTTCCCTGTTTGGACTACTTCTAAGGATGTGAGATTTTCTTCTAACTCAGCATGGCATTCTATTAAATTAAAGAAACAGAAGAATATCTTCATAAACAAAATCTGGCATAATTCTCTCCCCTTTAAAATGTCCTTTATCTCTTGGAGAATTTTCAAAAATAGACTGCCTTTTGGTAATGTTATTTGTAGGTTTGGTATTAACATTATTTCCAGATTTTCTTGTTATTCTTCTATGTAGGTAGAAACAGTTCAGCATGTCTTTAATAGTAGTGAAGCTGCCATCTTCATATGGAACAACATAGGAAATGCATTTGGAATCAAACATCAACAGGAGCCTATTATTGCTACCTTCAAAAGATGGTGGGAGACAACAGCCAACAATAAAGTGCATAATCAAATGCTTCAGATAGCTCCCACAATCATATGCTTGGAACCTTTTCTGTGGTTATATGATGTATTTAAGCTATTGTATTCATGAATACAGTAGCAAAAATAGGCGTGAATCAGGGAAGTCCAGCTAATCAGTTGTTGTATTCGAGTGTATTCGCCTATATTCATGGCGTGAAACATGGGATTACAGCTGGACATATTACTGTATTCGACTGTATTCACGACGTGAAACAGGGAATTACACTATTTTTAAATGGGAAGTGTATCAATTAAATAATAGACTACTAATATAACTCAACAAACTCAATTATAACACACAAAATTTGTATTTTCGGTTATAAAAAAGATTCTCAACTGGAAAAAACCCCCAAAACATAGCAATCTTTAAAGAAATTATATAATACATCTGAATACATAAATTATATTAATTGAAAAAATATATGAATACATAGAATATAGCGGGATACATTGAAATACAATGAAAAAAAAAGACAGTGAATACAATGAAATTCACGGAATACAACGAGATACATTGAATTACAATGAAAAAAAGACAATGAATACAATGAAATACATGAAAATACACGTGATACCTTGAAAATACATTGAAATAAATTAACAAAAAATCAAGTTGTTCAGCCCCAAACTCCGTCGTCTTTGCTCAACAACAAACCCTAATTTCCGCCTTGTAGCTAAATAGTCCTTCCATCTTCAAAGATCTTGCACGCTCAAACCTGGAGGAAGTGACTGCTTCAAATTTATACACCTCCATAAGTCTTAAAGATAAAGTCCTAAATCAGGCAACCATAAAATACGTGATCTTTGGCTTTGATCTTCTTCATCCCTTCCATCATGGTGGAGGCGAGATCGTTTGTCCCGGTCCCTGTTATCTTTTTTTGCAGATTCAATTTGTAATTATCATCCTTTCCTTTTAGCTCTGACATGTGTTGCTCGATATCGCTCTTATAATGATCTCTAAATACTTAGCGAAAAAGAATGATGGTTTGCGCTTGTTTTGTGTGAGTTAGGGTTTGTTGTCGTTGTGCGTTAGAAGGAGGGGGAGAGCTTAAATTTTAATGGGATGGGGGAAGAAAATGGGATGTATCAAAGTAGAGAGAGAAATAAAATAGTGTAACTGATTAGCGTATTTAGTGGCTTATGGCTAGGAGGTAACCAAAATTAAATATTTTGCTATAAACCTTAAAAGGTATCTATAGAATATAATTGTTTTAAATGATATTTATTTAAAATAAATAAGGTGTTAACCTTTGCTATAGGAGGTAAAAATTCCTAATTTTTTCCATCTTTTCTCTCCTAGTCTCGCATATACGTAACAAAAAATCTAAAAAGTTAAGTTGAATTTTTTTTAATTTGTATTTTACAATTAAAATAGCGATAATTATATTTTTCAGCCGCTTTAAAAAATAAGTCTACAATTGTATATGTTTTGTATATTAGGATTATATACACATAATCAAAGTACATACTTTGTATATTTTGACTAGCGCCATGGTTTTTTTTAAAAGAAAAAACCTAACATCTAATTCATATGAGCCACCAACTAACAAAACTCCCCCATTTCATCGGTCTTGACGTTGACACAACCTGCTCAATCTGCCAAGGTGTTGAGGAGACTATCTCCTACATCTTTTTTGATTGCCCAATAACGCAAACCTTTTGGAAAGATATTATCTCGCAAAATCAGTCCCTACATAACAACTCTGTCCACTGGCTCACTACTCTCAAAAACCTTTCCAGCAATACTGAACACATGAACCTAACCTGGAATAATGAGTTGCCAATACTATAACACTCTCTAACGGCTATTTCTTAAAATTCCATCCCACTCACGCGCCACCAGATGGAACAACCAGACGACGCCGCTCCGGCACGTCTGGGTGGTCAACCGACTCCTTCTAACACGGCGATCCAACCCTCAGATCCAATTGACACAAAATTAGCTTATGCAACCAAAATCATTTCTTCATCGACTGCCCCGAATCCTTCCAACTGCCATGGCAGGGAGGCTGTAGTTGCGACTCACACAACGCACAACGGCATGCGGACAGTTCTATTTAAAGCAAAGAATTATTATGGTGTTATGGCTGAGGAGTGCAAACTCACAATTGTAGGGAGATTCCTCAAGCCAAGGCCCTAAATTGACAAAATTAGGTCAAAATTCAAGGAATTAATATCGATTAAGGGCTCTGTCAAGATTGGGGTCTATGATATGTATAATGTGTTCCTAGATTTCACTAATGAAGATGATTTTAATTTCGTCTGGTTTAGAAGAGTTATTGAGATTGAAGGTCAGCAAATGTGGCTCCAAAAGTGGTCGCCGAATTTCAAGCCGGAGGAAGATTTGCCGATTGCTCCGGTATGGGTCCTCCTCCCCGAACTTCCTTTTCATATGCACACTTGGAATCATGTTAAACAAGTGATAAGTGCAATTGGCACTCCTCTTGAAATGGACTTAGCAACTAAGGGAAGAACAAGGCCTAGTATGGCCAAAGTAAGAATTGAAATCGACTTGATGAAAGACCAACCAAACTCTATCTATGTTGGTCAAACATATGACAATGCACCTCAAAAAGGCTTTGTGCAAAAAATAGAATATGAGGGTGTACCTAAATATTGTAAGTTCTGTCGGAAATTGGGACATAATTTGATTAATTGTAGAGCTTTAGAGAGGAAAAAATTGCTGAAAATGGGGATTTAGAGACCCTAAAGGCTGCTGAAAATTAGAATGAGGATAACAGGGGAATTGTTGATCGAAATTTGGAAGCTGATACTGCTCTTAACAGGGGAATTGCTGATTGAAATATGGAAAATGGGACTGAACATGCTGGTAAACAGAGCGAACATGCTGAAATCAGAATGAGGCTACACAAATTGATCAAAATATGAAACTGTTAAATAGAGGAATGGTTACTGTTGTTGCTAAAGATACTGATCAAAACATGAAGTTGTCAAATAGAGGAATTGCTATAGCTGCTACTACACAAATTGATCAAAACAGAGGGACCGAATCTGCTGAATCTGCCTTAAACAGAAAAGTTGCTAAATAAATTGATCAAAAAAGAGGGAATGAACCTGCTACTGCTGTGAACACTGGGCAGACTGAAAATAGAACCACTCCAAGGCAAAAGAGTGAATTTGATTCTGATAATCACCTCCAACGGCCATCAAGCAACATAAGGGAGAGATTCAGGGAAAAAACCAAAAAAAGAAAACAGTGAAAACTTCCAATGAAAAAAGCCAAAGTCTTTTTCAAACCAATGCTCTACATATCTGATGATCCTAGTAGGAGGAAGAATCATAACAAAGAGTTAAGTTTGGCGCTTCAAAACCTGGAACAGAACAATACCATTGAAATGCTATGAATGCTAAAGGGCAACTTAAGGAAGATGAGCAGAGAGATCAAGCTAAGGCATCCAATGATCATGCTAAGGTTGTTAACGACCAAACCAAGGTTGTCAGTGAGCAGCTGTCTTCGAGAACTAAGCTACACAGGGATATGCATGAGGATACTGAGAATAGAGTTACAAAAGTAGATATGCAGGAGTCCATCCGAGAAAATGTTAGTCAGAATGTGAAGAGGGATACTGAAAACAAAAAAATGCAAAAAAGTGCATTAAACATAAGTGATTATGTCAATGCATCTTCTAGTGTGCCTTCTGAAATTTGAAATCTTCCTGGAATAGAGATGGTAGTTGATCTCAATATGGAATCCAAATCAAAACAAGAAAGATATGTGACTAGACAATAAATAAAGGTGACATCTCCTAATAGGGTGATAGTAATGGTTCCTGAAGACCAAATACAAACTGATTCAAAGGATGAGTCTTTCCAGATCATTTGCTCCAAAGAAAAGAAAAGGAAAATAGGAAAAAAGAACAAAAGCAAAGATACTACACCTCATAAAGGGGTACACCCATGCTATCCCGAACTATTTTCATGATAAATGCCATTTTTTGGAACATTAGGGGTGTGAATACCAAAGAAGCCTTACCAAGGCTAAAAAAAATTGATCTCTATCTATAAAGTGGAACTAGTTGCTATTATGGAACCTTTTGTTAGTACTAATCAAATAGAAAGGTGCAGGAGGTTCCTTGGTTATCAACACTGTATTTCTAATTCAAATGGTCAGATTTGGATCATGTGGTCAGGCAACAACATGACTACTATACTGAGCAACCATGATCAACAACTTACTATCAAATTGCATTATGGGGTTGCCAACAGTGATCTCTACATTACAACAATATATGCTAAATATACTCCTGAAGAAAGTAGAGAGCTATGGAATAGTCTTGAGTTAATCAATCTTCATGTGAACGGTCCATGGTGCATTGGAGGTTATTTCAATGTCATTCTGGATCCCGATGAGAAAAAGGCGGCATACCTCACAGAATGAACAAAAGTCTAGAATTCAGTAATTGCATGGATAACTGTAGTATAATGCACTTGGGTTTTGTTAGTCCAAAATACACATGGTGTAACATTTGGGAGTCAAGAAGAAGAATATGGAAGAGATTGGATAGAGTTTTTATCAATGATGATTGGTCCCAAATCTTTCAAAATAATATTGTCAACCACTTGGCTAGAATTGACTCTGACCATAGACCTATTTTAATTTAATGCAAGGACACTAACCAGCAGGGGCCTAAATACTTCAAGTTTTTAAATTTTTGGACTAATCAACCAACTTTTTTGCAGGTAGTTGAAGAAGTTTGGAGAAATCGTGTCAATGGAAATCCTCTGTGGAGACTTCAATAAAAGCTTAAAATGTTGAGCAGAAGACTAACTCAATGGTCTAGAGATGACATTTGCAATGTTTTCAACCAAGTTCAATACTGGGAAGATAAAATGAAAGACCTTGAACATATGGATCTTATGAACAACAATGATACAACCAGAACTGAACTGAACAAAGGACAAGCTGGGTACATTAGATGGATGGGGATGCAGGATGACATCCTCAGATAGAAAGCTAGGATTGACTGGTTTGAAGAAGGAGATGCTAACACTAAATATTTCTATAGCACCATCAGAGGGAGAAGGAGAAGGCTACAAATTCTTTAAATCAAAGACCATAGAGGCCACTGGATTAAAGATATTGGCAAGGCAGCTGTCCATCACTTTCAACAGTTATTTAACATCAATCATCACTACAATGATCATGACATCATCAACTGTATTCCTCAATGTGTAACAGATGCAGATAATGAAAGTCTCATTGCCATTCCTGACACGGAGAATGTTAGAGAGGTTGTCTTCAACATGAGTCTTGACAGTGCAGCAAGGCCAGATGAGTATAATGGAAAATTCTTTCAATCCTATTGGGATATCATTAAGGAGGATATCACTAATTTTGTTCAAGCTGTTTTCAATGGCAGGAGGCTCACTAAATTTTTTTCTCATACTTGTTTAGTTCTTATTCCTAAAGTTGACTCTCCTAGTAGTTTCTCGGACTTGAGACCTATTAGTTCGAGTAACTTTACAGCCAAGATTATCTCCAAGATCCTTTCCAGAAGGCTGAATCCTATTCTTGGGAAGCTTATATCAGAGAATCAAAGTGGCTTTGTGAAAGGAAGATTGATCATTGGAAATATCCTTTTAGCTCAGGAGATTGCTCAGGGCGTGAACAAGAAGAACAGAAGAGGCAATATTTTTATAAAACTTGACATGACAAAAGCTTCTGATAGAATTTCCTTGACCTTTCTGATAGTTGTTATGAGGAAATTTGGTTTTTCTAAAAATTGGATTGACATGATCTGGGGACTTCTACAAGATATATGGTACTCTATCAATATCAATGGGGTTAGAACTGGTTTTTTCACATCTACTCAAGGCCTCAAATAGGGAAATCCCTTATCCCCTTCTCTGTTTATTATTGGAGCTGAGGTTCTCTCTAGATCTCTAAATGCTCTAAATGACTTTATTGGCTTCACTCCTTTTGCCATGGATCCGAGAGGTCCGATGATCAATCATTTAGCATACGCCGATAATATTGTTATATTCTGTGGTGGAAACAACATGACTCTCAAGTTAATCAAAAAGGCTATTGTCAGGTATGAAAAGGCTTCTGAGCAGAAAGTTAACAATGATAAGAGCTTCTTCATTACAGCCCATCACACCGGCGTTGCAAGAGTCAATAGAATTAGGAATGCAACAGGCTATATGGATAAGTCTTTTCCTTTCTCTTATTTCGGATGCCACGTTTATTTTTGGAGGAAGACTAGTAATCTTTTTGACGGTATGCTCTCTAAGGTGGTCAAGAAATTTAGTGGATGGCAAACCAGTGATGTCCTTTGGAGGGAGAATAATTTTGATTAAACATGTCTTACAATACCTCCCAATATACATCCTATCTGGTATGAACCCTCCTAAAGGAATTACTAAGCTCATGGAGAAACACTTTGCAAACTTCTTCTGGGGCACAAATGAAGGTAAAAACAAATATCATTGGTCTTCATGGCAAGGGAGGAGCTGATGTCAGAAAAATGGAGGATATCACAGATACTCTTAGCATTAAAAGATGGTGGAGATTCAGAACTCATCCTTCCCTATGGGCCAACTTTCTCAAGAATAAATATTGCAAAAGAGCCCATCTAGTGAGTAAAAAGGTAAATCCAACTAATTCTCATATTTAGAGAAACATGCTTAAAATCAGAGACAAAGCCGAGGAAAATATTAGATGCCAAATACAGAAAGGTAATTGTAGCTTTTAGTGGGATAATTGGACAGACAAAGATGCATTGGCCAAAATCTTACAAGGTAGTGGGAGATCTTCTAAAATTCAGGTGAAAGACTTCATTATTAATGGAGAATAGAATATTGTCAAACTCAACGATGTTCTCCCCATGCATATCATAGATAGTATTGCTCAACTGGATATAGGAGACCCAAATGAGGATGATTTCCCTGTTTGGACTACTTCTAAGGATGGGAGATTTTCTTCTAACTCAGCATGACATTCTATTAAATTCAAGAAACAGAAGAATATCTTCATAAACAAAATCTGGCATAATTCTCTCCCCTTTAAAATGTCCTTTATCTCTTGGAGAATTTTCAAAAATAGACTGCCTTTTGGTAATGTTATTTGTAGGTTTGGTACTAACATTATTTCCAGATGTTCTTGTTGTTCTTCTATGTAAGTAGAAACAGTTCAACATGTCTTTAATAGTAGTGAAGCTGCCATCTTCATATGGAACAACATAGGAAATGCATTTGGAATCAAACATCAACAGGAGCCTATTATTGCTACCTTCAAAAGATGGTGGGAGACAACAGCCAACAATAAAGTGCATAATCAAATGCTTCAGATAGCTCCCACAATCATATGCTGGGAACTTTTACTTTGGTTATATGATGTATTTGATGTATTCAAGCTATTGTATTCATGAATACAGTAGCAAAAATAGGCGTGAATCAGGGAAGTCCAGCTAATCAGTTGTTGTATTCGAGTGTATTCGCCTGTATTCATGGCGTGAAACATGGGATTACAGCTAGATATATTATTGTATTCGACTGTATTCACAACGTGAAACAGAGAATTACACTGTTTTTAAATGGGAAGTGTATCAATTAAATAATAGACTACTAATATAACTCAACAAACTCAATTATAACACACTAAATTTGTATTTTCGATTATAAAAAAGATTTTCGACTGAAAAAAACCCCCAAAAACATAGCAATCTTTAGAGAAATTATATAATACATCTGAATACATAATTATATTAATTGAAAAAACATATGAATACATAGAATATAGCGGGATACATTGAAATACAATGAAAAAAAGACAGTGAATACAATGAAATACACGGAATGCAGCGAGATAAATTGAATTACAATGAAAAAAAGACAATGAATACAATGAAATACATGAAAATACACGTGATACCTTGAAAATACATTGAAATATATTAACAAAAAATCAAGCTGTTCAGTCCCAAACTCCGTCGTCTTTGCTCAACAACAAACCCTAATTTCCGCCTTGTAGCCAAATAGTCCTTCCATCTTCAAAGATCTTGCACGCTCAAACCTGGAGGAAGTGACTGCTTCAAATCTATATACCTCCACAAGTCTTAGAGATAAAGTCCTAAATCAGGCAACCATAAAATACGTGATCTTTGGCTCCGATCTTCTTCATCCCTTCCATCATGGTGGAGGCGAGCTCGTTTGTCCCGGTCCCTGTTATCTTTTTTTTTTTGCAGATTCAATTTGTAATTATCATCCTTTCCTTTTAGCTCTGACATGTGTTGCTCGATATCGCTCTTATAATGATCTCTAAAGACTTAGTGAAAAAGAATGATGGTTTGCGCTTGTTTTGTGTGAGTTAGGGTTTGTTGTCATTGTGCGCTAGAAGAAGGAGGAGAGATTAAATTTTAATGGGATGGGGGAAGAGAATGGGATGTATCAAAGTAGAGAGAGAAAGAAAATAGTGTAACTGATTAGCGTATTTAGTGGCTTAGGGCTAGGAGGTAACCAAAATTAAATATTTTGCTATAAACCTTAAAAGGTATCTATAGAATATAATTTTTTTAAATGGTATTTATTTAAAATAAATAAGGTGTTAACCTTTGCTATAGGAGGTAAAAATTCCTAATTTTTTCCATCTTTTCTCTCCTAGTCTCGCATATACGTAACAAAAAATCTAAAAAGTCAAGTCGAATTTTTTTTAATTTGTATTTTACAATTAAAATAGCGATAATTATATTTTTCGGCCGCTTTAAAAAATAAGTCTACAATTGTATATGTTTTGTATATTAGGAATATATACACATAATCAAAGTACATACTTTGTATATTTTGACTAGCGCCATGGTTTTTTTTTTAAAGAAAAAACCTAACATCTAATTCATATGAGCCACCAACTAACAAAACTCCCCCATTTCATCGGTCTTGACGTTGACACAACCTGCTCAATCTGCCAAGGTGTTGAGGAGACTATCTCCTACATCTTTTTTGATTGCCCAATAACGCAAACCTTTTGGAAAGATATTATCTCGCAAAATCAGTCCCTACATAACAACTCTGTCCACTGGCTCACTACTCTCAAAAACCTTTCCAGCAATACTGAACACATGAACCTAACCTGGAATAATGAGTTGCCAATACTATAACACTCTCTAATGGCTATTTCTTAAAATTCCGTCCCTCTCACGCGCCACCAGATGGAACAGCCAGACGGCGCCGCTACGGCGCGTCTGGGTGGTCAACCGACTCCTTCTAACACGGCGATCCAACCCTCAGATCCAATTGACACAAAATTAGCTTATGCAACCAAAGTCATTTCTTCATCGACTGCCCCGAATCCTTCAAACTGCCATGGCAGGGAGGCTGTAGTTGCGACTCACACAACGCACAACGACATGCCGGCAGTTCTATTTAAAGCAATGGATTATTATGGTGTTATGGCTGAGGAGTGCAAACTCACAATTGTAGGGAGATTCCTCAAGCCAAGGCCCTAAATTGACAAAATTAGGTCAAAATTCAAGGAATTAATATCGATTAAGGTCTCTGTCAAGATTGGGGTCTATGATATGTATAATGTGTTCCTAGATTTCACTAATGAAGATGATTTTAATTTCGTCTGGTTTAGAAGAGTTATTGAGATTGAAGGTCAGCAAATGTGGCTCCAAAAGTGGTCGCCGAATTTCAAGCCGGAGGAAGATTTGCCGATTGCTCCGGTATGGGTCCTCCTCCCCGAACTTCCTTTTCATATGCACACTTGGAATCATGTTAAACAAGTGATAAGGGCAATTGGCACTCCTCTTGAAATGGACTTAGCAACTAAGGGAAGAACAAGGCCTAGTATGGCCAAAGTAAGAATTGAAATCGACTTGATGAAAGACCAACCAAACTCTGTCTATGTTGGTCAAACATATGACAATGCACCTCAAAAAGGCTTTGTGCAAAAAATAGAATATGAGGGTGTACCTAAATATTGTAAGTTCTGTCGGAAATTGGGAAATAATTTGATTAATTGTAGAGCTTTAGAGAGGAAAAAAATAGGGATTTAGAGACCCTAAACGCTGTTGAAAATTAGAATGAGGATAACAAGGGAATTGTTGATCGAAATTTGGAAGCTGATACTGCTTTTAACCGGGGAATTGCTGATCGAAATATGGAAAATGGGACTGAACATGCTGGTAAACAGAGCGAACATGCTGAAATCAGAATGAGGCTACACAAATTGATCAAAACATGAAACTGTTAAATAGAGGAATGGTTATTGTTGCTGCTAAACATACTGATCAAAACATGAAGTTGTCAAATAGAGGAATTGTTATAGCTGCTACTACACAAATTGATCAAAACAGAGGGACCGAATCTGCTGAATCTGCCTTAAACAGAAAAGTTGCTAAATAAATTGATCAAAAAAGAGGGAATGAACCTGCTACTGCTGTGAACACTGGGCAGACTGAAAATAGAACCACTCCAAGGCAAAAGAGTGGATTTGATTCTGATAATCACCTCCAACGGCCATCAAGCAACATAAGGGAGAGATTTAGGAAAAAAACCAAAAAAAAAGAAAACAGTGAAAACTTCCTATGAAAAAAGCCAAAGTCTTTTTCAAACCAATGCTCTACATATCTGATGATCCTAGCAGGAGGAAGAATCATAACAAAGAGTTAAGTTTGACCCTTCAAAACCTGGAACAGAACAATACCATTGAAATGCTATGAATGCTAAAGGGCAGCTTAAGGAAGATGAGTAGAGAGATCAAGCTAAGGCATCCAATGATCATGCTAAGGTTGTTAACGACCAAACCAAGGTTGTCAGTGAGCAGCTGTCTTCGAGAACTAAGCTACACAGGGATATACAAGAGGATACTGAGAATAGAGTTACAAAAGTAGATATGCAGGAGTCCATCCAGAAAATGTTAGTCAGAATGTGAAGAGGGATACTGAAAACAAAAAAATGCAAAAAAGTGCATTAAACATAAGTGATTATGTCAATGCATATTCTAGTGTGCCTTCTGAAATTCGAAATCTTCCTGGAATAAAGATGGTAGTTGATCTCAATATGGAATCCAAATCAAAACAAGAAAGATATGTGACTAGACAATAAATAGAGGTGACATCTCCTAATAGGGTGATAGTAATGGTTCCTGAAGACCAAATATAAACTGATTCAAAGGATGAGTCTTTCCAGATCATATGCTCCAAAGAAAAGAAAAGGAAAATAGGAAAAAAGAACAAAAGCAAAGATACTACACCTCATAAAGGGGTACACCCATGCTATCCCGAACTATTTTCATGATAAATGCCATTTTTTGGAACATTAGGGGTGTGAATACCAAAGAAGCCTTACCAAGGCTAAAAAAAATTGATCTCTATCTATAAAGTGGAACTAGTTGCTATTATGGAACCTTTTGTTAGTACTAATCAAATAGAAAGGTGCAGGAGGTTCCTTGGTTATCAACACTGTATTTCTAATTCAAATGGTCAGATTTGGATCATGTGGTCAGGCAACAACATGACTACTATACTGAGCAACCATGATCAACAACTTACTATCAAATTGCATTATGGGGCTGCCAACAGTGATCTCTACATTACAACAATATATGCTAAATGTACTCCTGAAGAAAGTAGAGAGCTATGGAATAGTCTTGAGTTAATCAATTTTCATGTGAACGGTCCATGGTGCATTGGAGGTGATTTCAATGTCATTTTGGATCCCGATGAGAAAAAGGCGGCATACCTCACAAAATGAACAAAAGTCTAGAATTCAGCAATTGCATGGATAACTGTAGTATGATGGACTTGGGTTTGTTGGTCCAAAATACACATGGTGTAACAATTGGGAGCCAAGAAGAACAATATGGAAGAGATTGGATAGAGTTTTTATCAATGATGATTGGTCCCAAATCTTTCAAAATAATATTGTCAACCACTTGGCTAGAATTGGCTCTGACCATAGACCTATTCTAATTTAATGCAAGGACACTAACCAGCAGGGGCCTAAATACTTCAAGTTTTTAAATTTTTGGACTAATCAACCAACTTTTTTGCAGGTAGTTGAAGAAGTTTGGAGAAATCGTGTCAATGGAAATCCTCTGTGGAGACTTCAATAAAAGCTTAAAATGTTGAGCAGAAAACTAACTCTATGGTCTAGAGATGACATTGGCAATGTTTTCAACCATGTTCAATACTGGGAAGATAAAATGAAAGACCTTGAACATATGGATCTTATGAACAACAATAATACAACCAGAACTGAACTGAACAAAGGATAAGCTGAGTACATTAGATGGATGGGGATGCAGGATGACATCTTCAGATAGAAAGCTAGGATTGAGTGGTTTGAAGAAGGATATGCTAACACTAAATATTTCTATAGCACCATCAGAGGGAGAAGGAGAAGGCTGCAAATTCTTAAAATCAAAGACCATAGAGGCCACTGGATTAAAGATATTGGCAAGGCAGCTGTCCATCACTTTCAACAGTTATTTAACATCAATCATCACTACAATGATCATGACATCATCAACTGTATTCCTCAATGTGTAACAGATGCAGATAATGAAAGTCTCATTGCCATTCCTGACACGGAGAAGGTTAGAGAGGTTGTCTTCAACATGAGTCTTGACAATGCAGCAATGCCGGATGAATATAATGGAAAATTCTTTCAATCCTATTGGGATATCATTAAGGAGGATATCACTAATTTTGTTCAAGCTGTTTTCAATGGCAGGAGGCTCACTAAATTTTTTTCTCATACTTGTTTAGTTCTTATTCCTAAAGTTGACTCTCCTAGTAGTTTCTCGGACTTGAGACCTATTAGTTTGAGTAACTTTACAGCCAAGATTATCTCCAAGATCCTTTCCAGAAGGCTGAATCCTATTCTTGGGAGGCTTATATCAGAGAATCAAAGTGGCTTTGTGAAAGGAAAATTGATCATTGGTAATATCCTTTTAGCTCAGGAGATTGCTCAGGGCGTGAACAAGAAGAACAGAAGAGGCAATGTTTTTATAAAACTTGACATGGCAAAAGCTTATGATAGAATTTCCTGGACCTTTCTGATAGTTGTTATGAGGAAATTTGGTTTTTCTAAAAAATGGATTGACATGATCTAGGGACTTCTACAAGATATATGGTACTCTATCATTATCAATGGGGTTAGAACAGGTTTTTTCACATCTACTCAAGGCCTCAAATAGGGAGATCCCTTATCCCCTTCTCTGTTTATTATTGGAGCTGAGGTTCTCTCTAGATCTCTAAATGCTCTAGATGACTTTATTGGCTTCACTCCTTTTAGCATGGATCCGAGAGGTCTGATGATCAATCATTTAGCATACGCCGATGATATTGTTATATTCTGTGGTGGAAACAACATGACTCTCAAGTTAATCAAAAAGGCTATTATCAGGTATGAAAAGGCTTCTGAGCAGAAAGTTAACAATGATAAGAGCTTCTTCATTACAGCCCATCACACCGGTGTTGCAAGAATCAATAGAATTAGGAATGCTACAGGCTATATGGATAAGTCTTTTCCTTTCTCTTATTTGGGATGCCACGTTTATTTTTGGAGGAAGACTAGCAATCTTTTTGACGGTATGCTCTCTAAGGTGGTCAAGAAATTTAGTGGATGGCAAACCTGTGATGTCCTTTGGAGGGAGAATGATTTTGATTAAACATGTCTTACAATCCCTCCCAATATACATCTTATCCGGTATGAACCCTCCTAAAGGAATTATTAAGCTCATGGAGAAACACTTTGCAAACTTCTTCTGGGGCACAAATGAAGGTAAAAACAAATATCATTGGTCTTCATGGCAAGGGAGGAGCTGATGTCAGAAAAATGGAGGATATCACAGATACTCTTAGCATTAAAAGATGGTGGAGATTCAGAACTCATCCTTCCCTATGGGCCAACTTTCTCAAGAATAAATATTGCAAAAGAGCCCATCCAGTGAATAAAAAGGTAAATCCAACTGATTCTCATATTTAGAGAAACATGCTTAAAATCAGAGACAAAGCCGAGGAAAATATTAGATGCAAAATATAGAAAGGTAAATGTAGCTTTTAGTGGGATAATTGGACAGACAAAGGTGCATTGGCCAAAATCTTACAAGGTAGTGGGAGATCTTCTAAAGTTCAGGTGAAATACTTCATTATTAATGGAGAATAGAATATTGTCAAACTCAACGATCTTCTCCTCATGCATATCATAGATAGTATTGCTCAACTGGATATAGGAGACCCAAATGAGGATGATTTCCCTGTTTGGACTACTTCTAAGGATGGGAGATTTTCTTCTAACTCAGCATGGCATTCTATTAAATTCAAGAAACAGAAGAATATCTTCATAAACAAAATCTGGCATAATTCTCTCCCCTTTAAAATGTCCTTTATCTCTTGGAGAATTTTCAAAAATAGACTGCCTTTTGGTAATGTTATTTGTAGATTTGGTACTAACATTATTTCCAGATGTTCTTGTTGTTCTTCTATGTAGGTAGAAACAGTTCAACATGTCTTTAATAGTAGTGAAGCTGCCATCTTCATATGGAACAACATAGGAAATGCATTTGGAATCAAACATCAACAGGACCCTATTATTGCTACCTTCAAAAGATGGTGGGAGACAACACCCAACAATAAAGTGCACAATCAAATGCTTCAGATAGCTCCCACAATCATATGCTGGGAACTGTGGAAACAAAGAAATGCATGCAGATATAGAAAATAGAAGAAGTATCAGCTGAACTCGATGGGACACCAAATCACTTGGACATTGAAAGCGGCTATCTCCAACATGGTACCAGGTGACTACACTCATATGGAATGGCCCCTATTATGTGATAAGGTCGAGAGACTCAGGCCATCTCAGAAATGGATTCAAGTAACATGGGAGTCTCCTCTATCCGGCACTGTCAAAATTAATACGGATGGAAGCTTTTGCAAAGAAAGTGATAAGACAGGCATTGGAGGAGTGGTCAGGAACAGTCAAGGGGACCTTATTACGGCCTTTTCTATTCCTATTAGTTGTGATGATAATATCATGGCAGAGGCTAAAGCAGCAGAGTTTGGAGGGAAATGGTGTAGTCGAATGGGTACACTAATTTCTCTATCGAACTGGACTCAAATATCATAGTGGATATGCTCACGGATGGAAATCCTAACAACATGAAGATTAAAAAGGTTATAGACAGAGCCTCCCTCATTATTAAACAAACTAGAACTACAGTCAGTCACTGTTTTAGAGAGGAAAATCAGGTAGCGGATTGTCTTGCTAAATTGGCTACAACTACAAATTAGAGAAGGGTGTATCATTCACTCCAAGATTTGCCTAGCAATGCAAAAAGGACTTTTTTTCCTTGATAAATGGCATCTTCCTAGTATAAGGACAAAGTATGAAAAATCTAATTTCTTTGTTAGTTAATTTTGCTCATAGGTCTTAGGACGGAGGGTGTATATATATGAACCTCCTGTCCTTCTATTGGGGTGATTACATCACCGTTGTTGTATTTTGTGAGGTCAGGTCTAGCCCCCTTCTTGCGCTTTTTTGAATACAACACAACCTAGACGACTGTCTGGCCAACTTTATATATATATATATATATATATATATATATATATATATATATATATATATATATATATATAACCTAGGCTAGAATGACCTCTTTTCATTTGCAATATGGCACCTTTAGCTAAATAGGAACAATAACTACCACAAACAACCTTTGTAAAATCCTCACCCTCAACACTGTTATCATACATTGCATGCAATATAAATTCTACACTGACTCACCAAACCAAGACCGTGCTACCATTCCTATACTGGTAAGGTGGCACCCCCTCTGCTGCAATTGATTTAAAGCCCAACATAGATGGGTATTTAAAGGAAAATACAAAAAAGCTCAACATTTTATGGATGCTACCGAAATATTCCAATTACTTTGCCATGATAATTGCTCCCTCTACACTAACCTTGTTAATGAGTGCAGGTTATTACTAAAGGAGCTGGGGAATCCGATGATCCGGCATAACTTTAAAGAAGGAAACAACGTTGTACATGTTTTCGCTACAGTAGGATCCAAGCAAGCTAGCACCAACCACCTTGCAACACTCTAGGGATGTTTTGAAAGTGTTTCAGGAGGACAAAATTGGAACACCTCATCCTAGACTAGTAATAACAAATGTATTAAATAGTTTGGCTGAACTTAGAAACCTTAGTAGTATTAGTAACTCTATCTCTAATAGCCCTACTGGCTTAGACGTGGCTGATAGTCCCAATGGGACATCACCTTATGTACGGTAACTAATTAAGTTTTAATGAATTTCGTCTTTCAACCAAAAACAAAAAAACAAAAGTCCCTCTCAAATTGGCACGTAACAAAGAAGACTAACTTCTGGACTTGACCGTAAATAGGGATAAAAGTGGAACCGAATGTAAAATAACGAAACCTAAAAAAGGACTTTAGGGTTTTAAAGGTAACCCCTCGTTATTTCCGAAGCGATTTCCCATCTGTAATGCAAATGCAGGCACCATTGATATGACGCTTAAAATCGTATTAACACCAAAATTGCTAGCAAAATTAATATCGCAAACTCGAGGCTACCCACATATACACATAGTGTTTGTCTCAAAAAACTTGTTTCAAATAGCAAAGTGTTAACATTTAACTAATTCTCAAACATATCTGTAAAAAGATAAAACAGAGAAGCAAAAAATGAAAAATACTTCATCAATCGACCCCCCTCTCTCTCTATATACACATATATACCTACTGTTATACCCACATATAACGAAAAATAAACCTAAAACACAAGAGTCATCATCAATAACCTCCAGAGAACAACAACAACAACAACAAAAAAAAACTAATTTAATCCCACAAGTGGGGTCTGGAGAGGGTAGTGTACACGCATACTTTACCCCACCCACCTGGTAAAGATAGAGATACTATTTCCAGTAGACCGTTGGCTCACAACAACCTTCAGAGAACAATAAAAAAAAACCAATTCAACCCGCACTATGACAGTACTGCTATATATCATCGTAATAGATAACAAATACACGTAGAGACCAACGAATACCTGCAAAAGGATCAAAACTTGCGGCTACCAAAAAGAGAGACCAGACCCGTAAGGAATAATGTTTGTAGGCATAGTTTTTCTCAACCCAAAGAAACACTAGAAAGCGATGTTTTCTATGTATGAAGTGTTCGTTTCCAATGTAGGGGTAAACTTTTTTTTAATTAAGCAGGGTAATTAGGTTTTTCAAAAAGGTAATTTCGTAATTTAACTTTCAACTTAAGAGCTTCTTACTTTTAGTATATTGTAGATGAGTTATGTTGCGGATATGAGTTTCTATACCTCCATTTTCTTGTGCAGAGATATGGTCCTTCACTCTCTTATCATCAGCCCAATATCCCTAGGAAGTCTCTTCATATTTCCTTCCCTGACTGCAGGCCTCAAACTACCTTTCCGATCTACTTTTTTGGGAGCACTAACTGAGTGGGACAGTTTGATGCACCGCCCTTTCATGCGTGTTCCTAAAAATGTACATGGGGATCTTCAAAGTTCCTCAGTCTCAAACCTATTGTCAGAACAACTAATGAAGATGCTGATAAGACCTCCTGGTGTTACTGGTCTTCAATGCTGTGTCCGCACAGTACAAGTAATTAACGTTGCACTACGTCAAGAAGCTAGGAACGTAATACAGGCAGCACTAAACCAGAAACCTAAGATAAATACCGTAGAAGATACATCTGTACAAAGCAAAACAAATCCTCAAGTCATCCTCCATAAACATGGTGTGGTGAATTTCACTGTAAGCTACTCTGCAAACAAAGTGTCTCAAACCTTCAGAAAAAGTAGGAAACTGACACGGTAGGAATAAGTTCTGTGCCAACAAAAGAAACTAGTGCTTCAACTAAGTTCACAGTGATTGATCACTAATCACTAGCTGCATACAACAACAACATACCCAGTGTAATATTCCACACTGTGGAGTTTGGGGAGGGTAGTGTGTACGCAGACCTTACCCCTACAGACCTTACCCCTACAACTAACTGCATGGAACATTAAAAAATATTCTGAGGGTTCACTAAAATTAGACTAGTCTACATGGCTTTCAACCTATGACAAGTCTCCTTTATCTGGTCCTGGGATTGAAATTCTTTCTTCTTTTTTCTTTCTATATGGGGATGGAGTGGGAGCATGAGAAGCTAATATTGGTCTTTGCTATAACAATTTGCACACCTTGCTCCCTACCCTCTAATTCCCCTTGGTTTCTTTTTGGCTCTCCTGTTACGTATTGTGGTACATATTTGTTGACACAATATTTGTTTTTTTCCCTTTGTAGGAGCATGCTTATCAAGGTGGTATGAGGCAGGCCCTCATAAGAGCTGTTAAAAGCTACAAGGATAAGTTACGAAGAGTTAACGGCAGTTTTGCAAGATGCCAAAGTGCTTGGAAGATCAGTTTTTTGCAAGATGCCAAATTTCCTGAAATGACAGTTCCCTCTAAAAATCTAGTTGACATCATCAATTTTGCGAAAGGTGGTTAGCTTTCTGAGGAGGTAACTTCTAACACTATCTGACTGTATGCTATGACATGCCTAAGATATTGTAAGATACTCAAGTCTAGCTTGGGGAGGACCATAACCGAAATCGGGTTCTCCTGTAACTATAAGGCAGGTCTTCTTGAAGATGGACTTGGGGTGAGCATTTCATTTTGTGGGAAAACAATCAGATTCATCATTATGGTAACATCTGATCAAAATGAGTGTTCATCCCAAACATCATTCTGTGAAACGTAGGTATTGAAACAGTATAACTTATAGAATATGGATGGTATTTTAGTTGACTTTTTCTTATATGTTGCGCTTTTGTAGGACCCCTAGTTAACGGCTGAAAAGCTGTTCAACTTGAAAGAAAGATTATTGTTGTGAGCTTGTCTCAATTCATCTAGCAAATAATACGAGAATTTATCCAAGACTAGATAGCTCAATTCCTCAATGTGAATTGTAATTAATTCACCAGAATTTAGCCACATTGGTATGGAACTTGAAATAACAAGTTTCCTAACATTTGCTAACAAAATTTTTCTTCAGGAGATATGGCTTGAGAAGTCCATATTCCTAACACTAGTAAAGTTGAAACATATACATTATAATGAACAGTGAGAACAACTAGTTCAACAGAAAATAAGGTTCTAAATCAATAAGCAAACAAATAAAAGTGATAACGTGTATACAGTATACGTGTCTTTTATAGCACATTATCGTTATTGACATTATTAGGAGCTATTTTCCCGTATTTTTTTTTACCTTGTATCTTCTTCTTTGACAAGAGGGGTTGCTCTGATACTAAGCAACCTCCACTTCCAACCAAGAGGTTGTGAGTTCGAGTCTCCCCAAGAGCAAGGTGAGAAGTTCTTGGAGGGAAGGATGTCGGGGGTCTATTTGGAAACAACCTCTCTACCCCAGGGTAGGGGTAAGGTCTGCGTACACACTACCCTACCCAGACCTCACTAAGTGGGATAATACTGGGTTGTTGTTGTTGTTATCTTCTTCTTTGATCAGTGCATTTTCCTCCTGGCTCCTAGTTAGCACCATCGCTTCCTTTTGATGGGATTATTGTTCTGTAATAATTACATATCGACCAAAATGGTATAAATTTTACTACATAATGACAAAATCAATCTAAACACTTATGGATGAGGCTTTTCAAGAAAAATAGCAACGTAAATGTAGTAGTACTTATTTTATAAAAAAGTTGTGCATATGTTATAAACCTTTTCATAAGTTATGCTTTCCGACAGGTAGTTTAACCTTCTCATGCTTCCTGTTTTCGATCAAGTTCTTGGATGACATATGATAATCCAGTTTATCCAAGTGAAAATTAAGGAGTACAAATAGTTAATTTTATGAATTCTTTTCTGAAACTCAAAGAAGCTTGACGAAGACAATAAGGGAAAATCCATCGGATATGATTGTAGATGATCACAGCCATGCACTGAGGATACTCTGCCATCAATTCTGATTGGTGTTGAAAAGTTGATGGAACCTTGAATGCATGTCTCTATTGCAAACCCACTTTCAACAAGTATTATTGCGATCTTAAGTTAATCGTTTTCCTTTTTAACCTTTATTGAAGAATCTTTTAAATTCATCATGGACAATGTGGTTACAGTCTTTTTCACATAAACCCAATACTCTCAATACCATCACCATCATGCATGAAGAACGATGTTGATCTACTATTGGAGAAGTAATAGGAGAGATGCAATGCCATTGTCCCCTCATGGATCATCAGAATATCTTTTTGCGGAGGGGGTTGAGCAGAAATGCATACTCATCAAACTCTGACCTGGTAGGGATTGATCTAAGGAAAAGGATTGATGAAGTGAATGGATAAACAGTTCATCAATTGCGAGATGAGTACAACTACACTTGACACTAGTTGCTGCTTTTTTCTAGCTGAGATTGCTATAAGATGAATATAATGGCTTAGTGGCTAGTGCCACAATCATGATGCGGCTGCGGAAATTTGCACTATTTTTGGAGCATTTTCAATCTCAGAGGCTATTCCAATTCCTCATGGGACTAAATAACTCATACAACCATATCCCCGGAAGATAGATCTTCATCACAGTGAGGACATCAAAGTCGAAGAGTTGCCGATGACAATATACGTTGTCAAAGGAATCAATTGGAAACCTAAGAAGAGGGCCTATACTGCAATGTGATCATCGTCACAGAAAAAGGTCATACTAGAGAGAGTTACTATTAAATAACTTATAGTTAGAAGAAGTTTGTGCCAATGGCAAACAACTATTAAAAAAGACCGCAAAGACAAGTAATTTAGAAAAGATACAGGGGCAAGCAATTATAAGACATTACTAGTATTCATGGATTGAAATAAACAATATTTAACTAAAGGAAGGAGTGTAAAATGCTATTCCATATCTCTTTTTATTGCCTTTGTAAAACCTGACGGTTGAATTTCAAATTCTTGGTGGCATTACCTTCAATTTGTGGCTCTGAGTAGTGTTAAGAGAGTAATTACTAAGCATCCGTAATTGGAAATCTTGCGAGAAAAATTCGAAAGTTTAGTTACCTACCTACCTTATAGCTTTGCCTACCGACTTGCTCAGATCGTGAGCGCCTTAGAGAGATATTATAATTTACAGTGGACTAAAAAGATATTTTACCATGGGAAAAGGTGTCAAAATAACCTATCTACTTTCAAATATTTTCAAACCTTAATACATACGTTATTGTTTATTTAATCTATTAGGCCCTAGGTCGTGAATTACTGCTGTAATCGCCATGTATAGTAATTACTAATAAATACTGTAATAAGTTGCTAATGGCTGCCATCGTAAATTGCTGCTGTTGTTACTATACCCATTTACAAATTACGAATTATTTCACAAAAAATCGTAATTGCACCACTCAATAAAATTTCGAACTGTCGTAACTATTGATATGAATACCACATTATTACATTAAAGCTGATACTTATAAGTTATGGAAGTTGAAATTTTCAATTTCCACTCCAAACTACTTTTTTTAAATTTTCAATTTTTTATTTATGTAAAACGTCCGCTAAGTAACCATAAAAGTGCAGTCATCAAGTTGGTTGCAGTGATTTCCTTCTTCTATTTTTCTTTTCACTTTTCGTGGTTTTTACAAAGGAAAATCAACATCAATCACTCAATGGAAGGAATGATTTTTTTCAGATGAAAGCTTAAACATCCCAAAATTAAAAGAGATTAATGAACTAATCGTTTAGAAATTCTTTTTTTTATTTCCCCGTGAAAACCTTTTAGTCTTCCTAGAATGAATTAGATACTTTTTTCGAAAACTATTAAAATGAGAGGAAAAAATTGAGATGTTTATTATTTTATTTATCTAGCCAATTAAGGAGAGTACGGGTATGGGTTTTTCTTCTACTTCTATACTCTGACGTGGTCATTTAAAAGTGGCCACCTAAATAAATCGTAAACGATGGAACTAATTGGCTAGATAAATAAATTACTTAACATATTTCTTTCTCATTCTAATAGTTTTTCGAGAAAAATATTTGATTCATTCTAGGAATAGTAAAAGGTTTTCATGGAACGTAAAGAGGATTTCCAAAAGACTGGTTCATTACCCTCTTTTAAGTTTGGGGATGTCGAAGCTTTCATCCGAAAAGTATTCATTCCATTTATACATTGAGTGATTGATGTTAGATTTCTCTTTATAGAAGCCAAGAAAAAATAAAAGAGGGAAATCAAAGTACCAAATTTGGTGCTATTATGATTATCTGATTGCACTTTGATGATTACTTAGTTGGAGTTTTACATAAATAAATAAAAAGTGAAATTTGAAAAAAATAATTTGGAGTGGAAAGTGAAAATTTCAACTTCTGTAACTTATAAGTTTTAACTTCAAGATAATAATAATATGGTAATCACACTAGTACTTGCGGCAATTCGAAATTTAATTGAGGAGTAGTGCAATTACGGAATCTTTGTGAAATAATTCGTAATTTATAAATAGGTATGGTAACATCAATAATTGTTTATGATGGCGACCTTACTAAATAAGCACTCCCTCTGTTCCAGTTTATGTGAACCTATTTTCTTTTTGGTCCGTTCCAAAAAGAATGAACCCTTTCTAAATTTGGTAACAATTTAGCTTAAAGTTACAACTCTACCCTTAATGAGAAGCTTTTATAACCACACAAATACTCTGGGCCCCATTTGGATTTGTTTAGGACCACAAATTCCAAAAGTCTTCATTTTTTTCTTAAACTCCGTGTCCAGTCAAACAAGTTCATATAAATTGGAACGGAGGGAGTACTATACAAGGTGATTACAATGGTAATTTACAACATAGGGCCTGATTAATTAAATAAACAATACCTTATGTACTAAATTTTGACAATATTCAAAAGTAAAGAGGTAGTTTGACATTTTTTTCATGGTAAAATATCTTGTTAGTCCATTATAAATTGTAAATATCTCTCTAAGGCACTCACAATCTCGCAAGACAAAGCTACAAGGTAGGTAGGTAACTGGATTTTCAAATTTGATGCAATTATGATTATCTTATTGCACTTTGATGGTTACTTAGTGGACGTTTTACATAAATAAATAAAAAAGTGAAATTTTAAAAAAGTAATTTGGAGTGGAAAGTGAAAATTTCAGCTTCTGTAACTTATAGTTGCAACTTTAAGATAATAATGTGGTAATCACACTAGTACTTGCGGCAATCCGAAATTTAATTGAGGGGTAGTGCAATTACGGATTCATTGTGAAATAATTCATAATTTATAAATAGGTATGGTAACAACAATAATTGTTTACGATGGAGGCCGTTAATAACTTATTACTATACATGGTGATTACAACTGTAATTTACAATATAAGTCCTGATTAATTAAATAAACAATAACTAATGTACCAAGTTTTGACAATATTCAAAAGTAAAGAGGTAATTTGATATTTTTTCCTGATAAAATATCTTGTTAGTCCATTATAAATTGTAATGTCTCTCTAAGGCACTCATGATCTCGCCGGTCAAAGCTACAAAGGTAGGTAGGTAACTGGATTTTCAAATTTGGTGCAATTATGATTATCGGATTGCACTTTGATGGTTACTTAGTGGGCATTTTATATAAATAAATAAAAAGTGAAATTTAAAAAAAGTAGTTTGGAGTGGAAAGTGAAAATTTCAATTTCTGTAACTTAAGGTTTCAACTTTAAGATAATAATACGGTAATCACGCTAGTACTTGTAGCAATTCGAAATTTAATTGAGGAGTAGTGCAATTACGAATTCTTTTGTGAAATAATTCATAACTTATAAATAGGTATGGTAACAACAATTATTCTTTACGATGGCGGCCGTCAATAACTTATTACTATAGATGGTGATTACAACGGTAATTTACAACATAGGGCTTGATTAATTAAATAAACAATAACTCATGTACCAAGTTTTGACAATATTCAAAAGTAAAGAGGTAATTTGACACTTTTTTCTTGGTAAAGTATCTTGTTAGTCCATTATAAATTGTAATATCTCTCTAAGGCACTCACGTTTTCGCCAGGCAAAGCTACAAGGTAGGGAGGTAACTAAATTTTCAGAGAAACAATTACGAATGTTTTGGTTGCCATAGTAATGCCTCTCCTAACATTACTCATAATCGCGAATTGGAGGTAACACCACTAAAATTTAAAATTCAGCTGTTAGGATTTATTTACAAAGGCCGTTAGATGATATATTGCTTATTTCATTCAATCTATGAGCACTAATAATGTCTTATGATTGCTTGCTCATGTATTTTTTTGAAAATGATTGTCTTTGCGCTCTATTTGAATAGCCACATTGTTTGCAGTTGATACAAACTTCTTCCAATTACAAGTTATTTAGTAGTAATTCTCTCTGACCTTTGTATGTGATGATGACTACATTGAGTATGCGTACTCTTTTTAGGTTTCCAATTGATTCCTTTGGCAGTCTATAGATTAACTCAAAATTGCAATAATAAGTTTATAACATATGTACAGAAATTTCCATAAAATAAGTATTACCATATTTACGTCACTGTTTTTCTTCAAAAGCTTCATCTCTAAGTGTTTATATTGATTTTCTGTCACTATGTAATGAATTATACCGGTTTGCTTGATATGTAATTATTACAGAACAATAGCCCATCAATAGAAAGCGATGGTGCTAACTAGGAGCCAGAAGGAAAATGCAGAGATCAAAGGAGAAATATAAGGTAAAAAGGACAGGAAAATAGTTCCTAAAAATTTCAATAACGATAATCGTATTATAAAAGATACATATACATGTTATCACTTTTAATTGTGTGCTTATTGATTTAGAATCTTATTTTCAGTTGAACTAGTTATTTTTTCTTTTTTTTTTTTTTCTGATAACCACGATGTCATGTTTTTTTCTTTATTTCAGCTTAAGTGTGCTTCGTACCAATCAAAGATAAAGAAAAGGTCAGGTGATGAAAAAAATGTTCCTGTTGTTGCTTCAAAAAAGATTAAAGATGTTATTGCTACTACTGAAAAGGTCATTTATAATTTTACACGAGACATATATATGTTCTCACTTTTATCTATTTTTTTTTATTGATTTAGAATCTTATTTTCTGTTGAATTAGTTTTTTTTTTTTTGGCTTTTCTTTAACTTTTAAATTTTACAAAGAGTTCTATCAGGATTCAGGAATTTATTTCAGTTCTACCAATGCACGAATATATTGCAAACTAACAAAGAGTTTTCGGATCGTGAACAGATGAGGTTAAAGAAGCTAGTCCATGGATGCAGGTAGGTAGCTGAAATATAGGATGTTTGAGGAAAGCCGATGAAATTAGTGGATACCTTGAAAATGAGGAGAATTGATATCGCAGGTCTATTGGAAACTAAATGGACAGGGCAAAAGGCTAGAGAGATAGGCAACACAGGTTATACCATTATGTGGTGGTAATTATTGTAGAACCAACACTTAAGGATAAGGGTGTTTGAGGTAAAAAAGTAGGAGATATGATTATACTATAAACTCTTCTTATATAGGGAATGAGACAATCAATGTTCTTAGTTCACAAATTGAATTAGATGTAGAAGCTAATACTAAATATTGTTGACCAACTTATCTTTATTAGGGTCTATCCAAACAACAAGAAGCACGGTAATTTACCAAAAGTGGGGTCTGGGGTAAGATGTACGCAACCTTACTACTGCCCTGAAAGAGAGAAAAGCTATTTCCAATAGACAATAGAAAACATGTTCTTACTTTTATTTGTTAAATAATAAATTCATGGCAGAACTCTATTTTTTTTTTCTTTCATAGGTCCTACTTGGATAGACAAACACATAAACATATACACATTCTTACTTTTTGTTTGCTTATTGATTTAGAATCTTATTTTCTGTTGAGTTAGCTTTTTTTTTTTCTTTTTTTTTTTTCTGTTTTGCTTTTCTTCGAATTTTAAATTATACCAAGCGTTCTGTCAGGAATATATTTCGATTCTGTCAGCGTCCGGATATAGTGTAGAATAAGAAAGGGTTCTCGGATTGTTGATGGATGAGGGTAAAAAAAGCTAGTCCACGAGAGACGGATTCAGGTAGCTAGCTAAAACATAGGCTCTATAGATTATTTTATAAGGTTGTTAAGGTAAAGCAAGTTGGGGATAGGATTATATAACGAACTCTTGTATAAAAAATGAGACAATCAATGTTATTAGTTGCCTCTGCGCCACAAATTTGATTCGCCACAAATTTGATTCGATGCAAAAGCTTAAACTAAATGTTTGCGATCAACTATCTTTATTGGGGAAGATCTTCATGTAGGTAAAGATAGTGACGTTTTTCGCCAAGTACACAAGGAATATGGTTAAGGCACTAGGAATTATGAAGGAAAGGTTGTCTGGAATTTATCTCTAGCTTATGATTTAGTTGTAGTTAACACATTTAAAAAGAGTGTTTCTCACACAATAACATTTAAGAGTGGGGGTAACCATAGTCAAATCGACTTTTCTTGGATGAAAGCTATGAAAGAAGAGATGGAATCTCTACAGAAATATGGCACTTACAAGTTGGTTGAACTTCCAAAGGGTAAAAGACCACTCAAATGCAAATGGGTTTTAAACTCAAGAAGATGGAAATGACAAGTTGGTCAGATACAAAACTCAATTGGTGGTTAAAGGCTTCGAACAAAAGAAAGGTATTGATTTTGACGAAATTTTCTCACCTGTTGTCAAAATGACTTTTATTCGAACAATTTTGAGCTTAGCAGCTAGCCTAGATCTTGAAGTGGAGCAGTTGAATGTGAAAACTGCATTTCTTCATGAAGATTTGGAAGAGGAGATTTATATGGAGCAACCAGAAGGATTTGAAGTAGCTGTAAAGAAACACATGGTGTGCAAATTGAATAAGAGTCTTTATGGATTGAAGCAGGCACCAAGGCAGTGGTACATGAAGTTTGACTCATTCATGAAAAGTCAAACATACTTAAAGACCTATTCTGATCCATGTGTATACTTCAAAAGATTTTCTGAGAATAACTTTATTATATTGTTGTTGTATGTGGATGACATATTAATTGTAGGAAAAGACAAGGGGCTGATAGCAAAGTTGAAGGGAGATCTGTCCAAGTCATTTGATATGAAGGACTTGGGCCCAACACAACAAATTCTAGGGATGAAGATAGTTCGAGAGAGAACAAGTAGAAAATTGTGGCTATCTCAGGAGAAGTACATTGAACGTGTACTAGAACGCTTCAACATGAAAAATGCTAAGCAAGTCAGCACACCTCTTGCTAGTCATCTAAAGTTGACCAAAAAGATGTGTCCTACAACAGTGAAAGAGAAAGGGAACATGGCTAGAGTTCCTTATTCTTCAGCAGTCGGAAGCTTGATGTATGCAATGGTATGTACTAGACCTGATATTGCTCACGCAGTTGGTGTTGTCAGCAGGTTTCTTGAAAATCCTGGAAAGGAACATTGGGAAGCAGTCAAGTGGATACTCAGGTACCTGAGAGGTACCATAGGAGATTGTTTGTGCTTTGGAGGATCTGATCCAATCTTGAAGGGATATACAGATGCTGATATGACAGGTGACATTGACAACAGAAAATCCACTACTGGATATTTGTTTACATTTTTAGGGGGAGCTATATCATGGCAGTCTAAGTTGTAGAAATGTGTTGCACTTTCAACAACTGAAGCAGAGTACATTGCCGCTACAGAAACTGATAAGGAGATGGTATGACTCAAACGGTTCCTTCAAGATCTTAGATTGCATCAGAAGGAGTATGTCGTCTATTGTGACAGTCAAAGTGCAATAGACCTTAGCAAGAATTCTATGTACCATGCAAGGAACAAACACATTGATGTGAGATATAATTGGATTCGAGAAATGGTAGATGATGAATCTCTAAAAGTCTTTAAGATTTCTACAAGTGAGAATCCCGCAGATATGCTGACCAAGGTGGTACCAAGGAACAAGTTCGAGCTATGCAAAGAACTTGTCGGCATGCACTCAAACTAGAAGATAGTGCTACTTCCTCTAGATGAATGAGACTGGAGGGGGAGATTGATGATGTCCATCTCATTGAAGAAGTATTAAGCATGTGCCTAATAAAAGTTTCTTTGGTTTGGTAGCCAACCTTGTTGACTTGGTTTGGTTAGGTAGCCAACCTTGTTGAATTAGTTTGGTTTGGTAGCCAACCTTGTTGAATTTCTTTGGTTTGGTAGCCAACTTTGTTGAATTGTGAAAAGTGTGTGTAAATTGTCAAATATTGTAGGCTTTAGAGAGTGAAGCTTTGGATATAAAAGGAGAGCTTCAACTCTCATTTCTTCACACCAACAAAGAGAGAAAGAAAGAGTGGGGTTTCACAGATAGGATATAAGAAAATAGTCTGTGAGGAAAATAGAGAGTGAGCGATATTGTAGTGAGGTGTGAATATCAAAAGAGGGTTATTTCTTTTGAGTGTTGTAGTGGTCTTTGGAGTATTTTACTCCGACCTACAAAGTGTAAAATTCCTTACTATAGTGATATCAGTTGCTCCTCTCGGGGCCGTGATTTTTTTCCTTATTAAAAGGGTTTTCCACGTAAAAATATTGGTGTCGTTGTTACCCTTTTATTCTTGTTAATTACCGTATCTAGGTGCTACATTATTATTCCGATTTTATTACCGTGAATATTATTTCTGTTGGGGTTTATTCCCAACAATGACACCAAGATTGATGATGTTCATCTCATTGAAGAAGTATTAGGCATGTGCCTAATAAAAGTTTCTTTATTTTGGTAGCCAACCTTGTTGACTTAGTTTGGTTAGGTAGCCAACCTTGTTGAATTAGTTTGGTTTGGTAGCCAACCTTGTTGAATTTCTTTGGTTTGGTAGCCAACTTTGTTGAATTGTGAAAAGTGTGTGTAAATTGTCAAATATTGTAGGTTTTAGAGAGTGAAGCTTCGGCTATAAAAGGAGAGCTTCAACTCTCATTTCTTCACACCAACAAAGAGAGAAAGAAAGAGTGAGGTTTCATAGACAGGGTATAAGAAAATAGTCTGTGAGGAAAATAGAGAGTGAGCGATATTGTAGTGAGGTGGGAATATCAAAAGAGGGTTATTTCTTTTGAGTGTTGTAGTGGTCTTTGGAGTATTTTACTCTGACCTACAAAGTGTAAAATTTCTTACTATAGTGATATCAGTTGCTCCTCTCGGGGCCGTAGTTTATTCCCCTTTTAAAACGATTTTCCACGTAAAAATCTTGGTGTCGTTGTTACTCTTTTATTCTTGTTAATTACCGTATCTCGGTGCTACATTATTATTCCTCTTTTATTACCGTGAATATTATTTCTGTGGGGGTTTATTCCCAACAACTGGTATCAGAGCATAGGTTCCGCTCGTTCACTGAAATACTATTCACTATCGGTAGTACTATACTCGGTGAAAAATAAAAATGTCTGGAGTAAAGTACGAGGTAGAAAAATTCAACGGAGATAACAATTTATAAACATGTCAAAGAAGGATGAGGGATTTGCTCATCCAACAAGGATTGCACAAGGTGCTAGATGCTGATGCCAAAAAGCCTGATACCATGAAAGGTGAGGATTGGGCTGACTTGGATGAAAGAGCTGCTAGTGCAATCAGGTTGCACTTATCATATGATGTGGTAAATAACATCATTAATGAAGACACTGCACGTGAAATTTGGATAAGGTTGGAAAGCCTATACATGTCCAAAACGCTGACAAATAAATTGTACCTGAAGAAGAAGTTATACGCCCTACACATGGGTAAAGGTATGAATTTTTTGTAACATTTAAATGTGTTTAACGGACTAATCACACAGCTTGCCAACCTCGGAGTGAAAATCGAGGAAGAAGATAAAGCCATCTTGATATTGAACTCGTTGCCATCTTCGTACGATAATTTGGCAACAACCATCCTACACGGTAAGACTACTATTGAGTTGAACGATGTCACATCGGCTCTTTTACTCAATGAGAAGATGAGAAAGAAGCCTGAAAATCAAGGACATGCTCTCATCACAGAAGGTAGAGGCAGGAGTTATTAAAGGAGTTCGAACAACTATGGTAGATCTGGAGCTCGTGGGAAGTCAAAAAACCGATCCAAATCAAGAGCCAGAAATTGCTACAACTGTGATCAACCAGGTCACTTCAAAAGAGATTGCCCAAATCTAAGGAAGGGCAAAAGTGAAACCAGTGGCCAGAAGAATGACGACAACACAACCGCCATGGTGCAAAACAATGATAATGTTGTCCTCTTTATAAATGAGGAAGAGGAATGCATGCACATGTCAGGTCCAGAGTCAGAATAGGTGGTTGACACATCGACATCTTACCATGCCACATCGGAAAAGATCTTTTTTGCAAATATGTAGCAGGTGATTTCGGCATAGTGAGAATGGGTAACACAAGTTACTCAAAGATTGCAGAGATTGGTGACATTTGTATCAAGACAAATGTCGGATGCACATTGGTTCTAAAGGATGTGCGGCATGTACCTGATTTGTGGATGAACTTGATCTCGAGAATTGCTTTAGATCGAGATGGATACGAGAGCTATTTTACAAATCAAAAGTGGAGACTCACTAAGGGATCAGTGGTGATTGCAAAGGGAGTTGCTCGTGACACGTTGTACAGGTCAAATGCAGAAATATGCCAAGGTGAATTGAACGCGGCACAAGATGAGATTTCTGCAGATTTGTGGCACAAAAGAATGGGTCATATGAGCTAGAAGGGATTGTAGAGTCTTGCCAAGAAATCACTTATTTCTTATGCCAAAGGTACAACGGTAAAACCTTGTGACTACTGTTTATTTGGTAAGCAACATAGAGTCTCATTTCAGACATCGTCTAAAAGAAAATTGAATATACTTGATTTAGTATATTTTGATGTTTGTGACCCAATGGAAATTGAATCAATGGGTGGTAACAAATATTTTGTTACTTTTATTGATGATGCTTCACGAAAATTATGGGTTTATATTTTGAAAACCAAAGATCAGGTGTTGCAAGTTTTCCAGAAGTTTCATGCTCTAGTAGAAAGGGAGACGGGTCGAAAGCTAAAGCGTCTCCGAAGTGACAATGGAGGTGAGTACACTTCAAGGGAATTTGAAGAGTATTGTTCAAGTCATGGGATTAGACATGAAAAAATAGTTCCTGGAACCCCGCAGCACAATGGCATAGCCGAGAGAATGAACCACACCATTATGGAGAAGGTGAGAAGCATGCTTAGAATGGCTAAATTGCCTAAGTCATTCTAGGGTGAAGCAGTTCAGACAACCTGTTACCTGATCAATAGGAGTCCATCAGTTCCGTTGGCATTTGACATCCTAGAGAGAGTTTGGACCAACAAGGAGGTGTCCTACTCGCATCTGAAGGTGTTCGGTTGCAGAGCTTTTGCACATGTACCAAAATAGCAGAGAACAAATCTCGATGATAAATCTGTTCCCTGCATATTTATCGGATATGGAGATGAAGAGTTCGGGTACAGATTGTGGGATCCTGTAAAGAAGAAGGTCATCAGAAGCAGAGATGTAGTCTTCCGAGAAAGTGAAGTTGGAACTGCTGCCGATATGTTAGAAAAGGCGAAGAATGGTATAATTCCTAACCTTTTTACTATTCCTTCTACTTCTAAAAATCCCACAAGTGCAGAAAGTACGACCGACGAGGTTGCCGAGCAGGGGGAGAAACCTGATGAAGGTGTTGAGGAAGTGGAGCACCCCACTCAGGGAGAAGAACAACCTCAACCTCTGAGGAGATCAGAGAGGCCAAGGGTAGAGTCATGCAGGTACCCTTCCACAGAGTATGTCCTCATTAGTGATGAGGGGGAGCCAGAAAGTCTTAAGGAGGTGCTGTCCCATCCAGAAAAGAAGCAGTGGATGAAAGCTATGCAAAAAGAGATGGAATCTCTATTGAAAAATGGCACTTACAAGCTGGTTGAACTTCCAAAGGGTAAAAGACCACTCAAATGCAAATGGGTCTTTAAACACAAGAAAGATGGAAATGGCAAGCTGGTCAGATACAACGCTCGATTGGTGGTTAAAGGCTTCGAACAGAAGAAAAGTATTGATTTTGACGAAATTTTCTCACCTATTGTCAAAATGACTTCTATTCGAACAATTTTGAGCTTAGCAACTAGCCTAGATCTTGAAGTGGAGCAGTTGAATGTGAAAACTGCATTTCTTCATGAAGATTTGGAAGAGAAGATTTATATGGAGCAACCAGAAGGATTTGAAGTAGCTGTAAAGAAACACATGGTATGCAAATTGAATAAGAGTCTTTATGGATTGAAGCAGGCACCAAGGCAGTGGTACATGAAGTTTGACTCATTCATGAAAAGTCAAACATACCTAAAGACCTATTCTGATCCATGTGTATACTTCAAAAGATTTTCTGAGAATAACTTTATTATATTATTGTTGTATGTGGATGACATGTTAATTGTAGGAAAAGACAAGGGGTTGATAGCAAAGTTGAAAGGAGATCTGTCCAAGTCATTTGATATGAAGGACTTGGGCCCAGCACAACAAATTCTAGGGATGAAGATAGTTCGAGAGAGAACAAGTAGAAAGTTGTGGCTATCTCAGGAGAAGTACATTGAACGTGTACTAGAACGCTTCAACATGAAAAATGCTAAGCCAGTCAGCACACCTCTTGCTAGTCATCTAAAGTTGACCAAAAAGATGTGTCCTACAACAGTGGAAGAGAAAGGGAACATGGCTAGAGTTCCTTATTCTTCAGCTGTCGGAAGCTTGATGTATGCAATGGTATGTACTAGACCTGATATTGCTCACGCAGTTGGTGTTGTTAGCAGGTTTCTTGAAAATCCTGGAAAGGAACATTGGGAAGCAGCCAAGTGGATACTCAGGTACTTGAGAGGTACCACGGGAGATTGTTTGTGCTTTGGAGGATCTGATCCAATCTTGAAAGGCTATACAGATGCTGATATGGTAGATGATATTGACAACAGAAAATCTACTACTGGATATTTGTTTACATTTTCAGGGGGAGCTATATCATGGCAGTCTAAGTTGCAGAAGTGTGTTGCACTTTCAACAACTGAAGCAGAGTACATTGCCGCTACAGAAACTGGCAAGGAGATGGTATGGCTCAAACGGTTCCTTCAAGAGCTTGGATTGCATCAGAAGGAGTATGTCGTCTATTGTGACAGTCAAAGTGCAATAGACCTTAGCAAGAAACTCTATGTACCATGCAATAACCAAACACATTGATGTGAGATATCATTGGATTCGAGAAATGGTAGATGATGAATCTCTAAAAGTCTTGAAGATTTCTACAAGTGAGAATCCCGCAGATATGCTGACCAAGGTGGTATCAAGGAACAAGTTCGAGCTATGAAAAGAACTTGTCGGCATGCACTCAAACTAGAAGACAGTGCTACCTCCTCTAGATGAATGAGACTGGAGGGGGAGATTGATGATGTCCATCTCATTGAAGAAGTATTAGGCATGTGCCTAATAAAAGTTTCTTTGGTTTGGTATCCAACCTTGTTGACTTGGTTTGGTTAGGTAGCCAACCTTGTTGAATTAGTTTGGTTTGGTAGCCAACCTTCTTGAATTTCTTTGGTTTGGTAGCCAACTTTGTTGAATTGTGAAAAATGTGTGTAAATTGTCAAATATTGTAGGCTTTAGAGAGTGAAGCTTTGGCTATAAAAGAGAGCTTCAACCCTCATTTCTTCACACCAACAAAGAGAGAAAGAAAGAGTGAGGTTTCACAGATAGGGTATAAGAAAATAGTCTGTGAGGAAAATAGAGAGTGAGCGATATTGTAGTGAGGTGGGAATATCAAAAGAGAGTTATTTCTTTTGAGTGTTGTAGTGGTCTTTGGAGTATTTTACTCCGACCTACAAAGTGTAAAATTCCTTACTATAGTGATATGGATCACCTTATACTTTTTCAAAAAGCAATAAATTTGTCTCTAAGTATACTTACGAACCCTCGTGGGTTGGCCTGGTGGAAATTGACTTGAGCCTTGGGGTTTGCTCCCTTTCAAGGTCTCAAGTTCGAAACCCACTGGGTGCAAACAATTTTTGAGGGTGATCGGACTGGTTAAAACCTGAATTAACCGTGGTGTACTTGCAAAAAACTCCTTGCCGAGGGCCTGTGCACCCCCAGGATTAGTCGGGGCTCTTAGAGACTTGGACACCCGGTGCAAATAAAAAAAAAGTATACTTATGAAAACATCGTCTTTATATATAGTCGTTGTCCTGTGTTTCCATTGCACCTAATGAGAGTATCATGTGCGCATGATTTGTGAGAGATCATCATCGAACACTTGGCCTCCTCAAGATCTAAAACATGAAATAATACTTCCAGAACTGTATTTAGTCATTACACGCAAACATGTAGGTGCATATTTTTCTCAACTTTATATCTATTGAATCATTTTTTTTCTCCTCTCTTCTAGGCTGCAAGATAATGACGCCGGAAGGGAAACAAAGGCGTCTGTAGACGAAATAAGGTAGAAAAAAAGAAGAGGAAACTCGTTCATAAAAATGTCAATAATGAAAGTCGTACTGTTATATTATCTTTGATAACTTATTATCTCGCTTTATTTGTTTGTTTTTGATTGGAACCTTAATTTGTGTTGAACTAGTTATTTTTTCTTTACTTTATTTTTTATAACTATAGTATCCTATTTTCTTTATTTCTCTTTAATATCTAGGGAACATCTTCATAAGGAAGAGAAGAAGGAGGATGGTAATGGTGATATTCATATGAAAGAGATAGATGCTGCTGCTGCTATGAAAAGGTGCATTTATAATAGGACACTACAGTTATAATTTACAATAACTTTATCGTGTACAAATTAGACATTGGATTTATTATTTACTTGGGCAGACAAACAGGCACATACATGTTCTCACTTTTATTTGTTTGCTTATTGATTTAGAATTTTATTTTCTGTTGAATTAGTTTCTTTTTTTAGTAGATACCTTAAGAAAGCTAAAAGGAAAAAATGTGCCCCAAATTAAAAAACTAGGAAGGAAAAAATGTGCCCCAAATTAATTGTCTTAATTTCTAGTTTAGATTATTCTCAAATCATGTTTTAAAGAGGGAATCCTTTTTTATACAATTTGAAGAAATTTCAATTTTCTTTAATAAAAAGAGCCTTGAAACTATATTTTACTCTTAAATGTTTATTTTTTCTAATATTATTAAGTACTCCAGTTGAAATTGCAATTTAATGAGAACTTATATAAAATGATATCAATTAATAATAATATAATGAACATATGCATATAATCTACATAAATTATCAATTGTTTACAAGACTGCTTCTTTCCCTGTTGATTTTCTCAACAAGGTTAGATTTTTTGAACCACAATTATAATTCCATTGATTGATAATGTAGTTCAATAGAGTAGGACTTGTGAAGTGATGTGGCGAGTGGAGTCTGAACAAGGACACCAGAAGTAACAATTTCATTATAATATCTTCCTTTTCCGGACAATAATAATAATTAAAAAAAGTGTGCTCGTTTTTTCTTTGGTTCTTGTTGTTTGCTACAGTGTTGTTTAAGGCTTGCTTGAGGCCTAATTTGTTTGTATTTAATGAAGGTTTGAATTTTATTTATTCAGATCTCAAACATTAAGTGTATTTATTTTTAAAGTTTGAATTTTAATCATTAAGTATATTTTGTTTTTTTTACTTAACAGTCATTTAATGGATTTAAATAAATGTGTATGATTAAGATTTATAACATAAACTTAATGCTTAATACTTTAACGGGGCAGGAACGATGGGTCAAAACACATTTTTAGAAAATTTTAAACGGTGCAGGACAAAGTTAGGTCAGGAGTTTTGCTTCATTAGAAAAGTCAAAAAGTTTAAACAAATTGAATAGAATCTTGCAAAATGAAAAAGAAATTAAAAAAAATGAATGACATTCTAAATGGGCATGGCAGGGTTTGATAGGTGGGGCACGGCAGTGCAGGCAAAATTTTAGAAAAAGACTAAGTGGACGTTTGGACATAAGAATTGTAAAATTTCAAAAGAAAGTGGAATTTTTTTCAACTGAAAATAGTATTTAAAAATTAGAGTTGTGTTTGAACATGAATATAATTTTGGTTTTTTTTTGAATTTTTATGAGTGATATGAATAAAATTTTTGAAAAATTAACTTTTTGGAATTTTTTAAATTTTCAAAAAATTCTAAAATAAATCTTCAAGTAAAATTTAAAAATTTATGGCCAAATATTATATTCGAAAAAAAGTGAAAAAATAAACAATTTCCTCCAATTAAATACATGAATTTACATGTCTGATAAACAACACGCCAATGAATGGTGTCCACACATTTTCACTATGCTTATACTCACTATGATCTCAAATACTGATGTATTTCCACTCCCACCGGAGATTGAACAATTTCTACATTCATTGCTTAGAGAACTGGCTATACTATTTAATTGTCATAATTATTGTTTCTGCTCAATCTTAACATTGATATTCTTCAACTTTCCACAAGTGCTTTATTGAGGTAAATGGAGAGGGAACATAAGTTGCATCTTGAATGAAAAGATTAAGCCAATTTGAAGTAATGGAAGTAGACTTTGTTGCTGCTCAGGGTCGGCACCTCCTTCCTCCTTGCTCCTTATGAATTTCTTTTGAAGCTTTCTATTACTAATAAACTTTCCACTCCCACTTATAAATTATTGGGTATATTTTCTTAAGATTATGTAACTCGAATTCTAAATGATAGAGTTAAAGGGCTACTGTTGAAATTTTAATGTGGTTGCCTTCTTAAGCAAATTGAATATCATATGATTTGAGTGGATATATGTATGTACGTGGGTAAGGCCGGTGTCGACCTTTTAATTGTGGAATTGAAATAACCTGATTTACCACTGGTAATTGAAAAATAGTTACAGTTGTAGAGGTAATTGAAATCTAGTCATTTTCTCATGTAAAGATAAAATCCGCACAAAAACGTCCTTAAAAATTTGGAAAATTTTCATTATAATATGTTTGGAGTTCGAGTTTTTTACATAGGAAAATTCCATTCCAGAATAATATGCTAGAATTTCATAATTTGTTGGAAGTTTATACGCAGGAACTTCCTAATCCAACATATTATGCGGGAACTTTTCGTGTTTCAGTTAGGCTATATTTGTCCAAATTTTATCTCCGCATAAAATAGTGACTATTTTTGAATGACTATGCAAATGTAACTATTTTTTGATTACGAGTCTGAAAACTGGCTAGCCCATGCTATTTTCACATTTCTTCAGTTGATAGGCGGAGTGTACTGATAGGGGGAAAATCCGCATAAACCCTCAAAGACTTTAAACCGCATTGCACCGGTCCACATTTAATTTTGCCATATAGTGAAAACAGTGAAGACCATGATATGTGGCTATAATTCATAGTTTAACACATTATGTGCCTTGCATTTTACATGCTTTAATGATAAATTACGCATTGTTTGAGCGCAATGGAGTATATTTTATGTGTAGGTGAATTGGAGATAAAAGAAGAGCTAAAGGGATACTTAAACATCGAAAGTGCACTCGAGAACGGTGAAAAGGAGAGGCCAGACAAAAGCCAGCTCGACCAGGATTTAGCCTGGCGAGGCCAGCCAAAGGCCAGGCCCAACCAGGCGTTAGCCTAGCGTTAGCCTGGCGAGGCCAGCTTAAGGCCAGGCTGAGCCAGGCTTTAGCCTGGCGAGGCCAGCCTAAAGCCAGGCTGAGGGTGGCGTTAGCCTGGCGACGCCAGGCCTAGGACCAGGTCCAGTTCGAGTTTTGAAGACTTAAATTGTTTCCCCTCTTTACTAGGATGTGACCTACATATTTAGGGTTTGTCCCAAACATATAAATAGACCCAAAAACGTCACTTTGAAGGAATTTTTGCAACTGGATGCAAGAATAGCTCGTGGAACACTACTTGGGAGTTAGAATCATCGATTTCTACATCCCTTTATCTTTACTCTGTAATTTAATTATGCAAATTACTTTGGATATTGTTACTATGAGTATGAGTAGCTAAACTCCTAATCTAGGGTTTTGATGGAACCTGTTGAAGGATAATTTTCTCGTTACGTTAATATAGATTTGCAATAGTATTCTCTCTATTTGTTCAACTATATGCTTATTGTTGTTGATTGAAGGGCCCTCAATTAACTGCTCATATTTAGTGCGTATTGCTCAGGAGAGAGTGCATATTTAGGTAGTTATTGAACAACATCATTCCTAACGTATATGAGAGATCAATACGAAGGGTTTAAATGTGGGATTAGGGATAACAAAATCTTGGGTGTGATCTAAGTGAGCTGTTGTCAAGATCCCAAAACCAACCCGGTCGTGATGACGCCTATCATGAAACTAGACCAGCCGACACAATCCCAAATCGAACCAATATTTCAAAAATTAAGACGTTTAAAGCTATTAATTAAACTAAATCCCATAGCATGAATCTAAATAACAAGTGCGGAAGAAACATAAGCCCGACATCGGGGTGTCACAAGTCACGAGCATCTACTAAGGTCTGAATACAACAAAGACTGTCATAGTCTGGAAATTACTAAAAACAGTCTAAGGAAGGTAAGAGGGAGAAGAGAAAGGCTGCAAACGATATGCAACTACCTTGCCGACTCTGAAAGACCCGCTATATGAAAGATCAACGCTCGCTATCACTATCCGCAACTCCTGGATCTACACACAAGGTGCAGGAAGTAATGTGAGTATGCCAACTCAGTAAGTAATAAAAGTAAATAAAGACTGAGCAGTAAGAAAACACATAATCCACGTCATAACACCAATAGTAAGTACATGATGTTTCCAAAATAGTATATAAATCAAGTCATCTCGTTAAAAATCCGATTTCAGTAAAAATCCTTTGGAAAATTTCTTTCCAACAGTTTCAACAGAGATTGAATGAAGTTTAAAATAAAAATGATGAAATTCATAAATAGCCCCTAGGCCAGACATGTATCATAAACCGCCCCTCGGGTATAACATCAATCAGAACCAACCCCTCGGGCTACCTCACAATCACTCGTAATCAGCCCCTCGAGCACAACATGGTTCAAGATCAGCCCCTCGGGCAACATTATATCACTCACTCAGGGTACCCGCACTCACTGGGGGTGTACAGACTCCGGAGGGGCTCCTACAGCCCAAGCGCTAAAATCTGCACGGACAACTCACGTGCTATCATATACCTGCGCTCATTGGGGGTGTGCAGACTCCTAGAGGGGTTCTTACAGCCCAAGCGCTAAAACAAGACACCTCGTGGCATAATCAATCAGGCCCTTGGCCTCACAATATCATGAATCAGTAATAACTTGCTGCGGCGTGCAACCCGATCCCATAATATCTTCACAACACCGACCCTAGGCTAACAGTGAAAAGGGTGCTCAACCCAAAATATTATTATGTATAACAAACAAAGTAAATAAGACTGAGTTATGAAATCAGTAAAAGTATAGCATGATTGAGTACATATATTAAATCAAAACAGTGAGGAGTAGTAGTAAAAAGCCCCTAAGGATCCAAATAGCTTGGCATGAGGCCCAAATAAGACATTCAGCCCAAAACATAGTAATACTTTCTAAAGCACAATAATATCAAATAATTTTCAGTCAAATATGCGACTTAATAGTCGTACGGGACGGACCAAGTCACAATCTCCAACGGTGCATGCCCCCACACTCGTCATCCATTATGTGCGTCACCTCAAAATAGTGAAACAATGTAAAATCCGGGGTTTCATACCCTTAGGACAAGATTTACAATCATTACTTACCTCAAACCAGACAAAACTCTAACCCGCGATGCCCTTGCCTCTCGACTCGGCCTCCAAATGCTCCAAATCTAACCAAAATCAGTATCACATTATTAATACATGCTAAAGGAACAAAGCCCATGCAAAAATTATCAAATTAACTCAAAAAACCCGAAATTGGCCAAACCCAACCCCCGGGCCCACGTCTTGGATTCCAATAAAAATCATAAAACCAGAATCCTTATCCTCTCACGAGTCCATACATACCAAATTTACCAAAATCCGACCTCATTTGGTCACTCAAATTCTCAAAATCCGCTCTCCAAATTCAAGCCCTAAATTCCCAAATTTCTAGTCCAACTTCTCAATTAGAAGATGAATAAGATCATAGATTCATGATATTTAAACCATTATAGGTTAGAATCACTTACCCCCAACGTTGCTCCTTCAAATCCCTTGAAATATTGCCTTTCTCCCGAGTTCCTTAAGCCCAAAATCGGAAAATGAAGAACAAACCTCGAGCTTTGGATTTCTGTCCAGCAAAAACCGCACATGTGGTCTAATACCCGCTTCTGCGGCACCGCACCTGCGAAGTTTCCATCGCAAGTGCAGAACCCACTTAATGAACCACTTTTCGCATCTGCGGTCAAACCATCGCACCTGCGGTGCGCGCCTGCGACTCATCTTCCACTTTTGCGGAATGGACCAAACTCCACAGCATCCGCACCTGCGGCTCTGAGCTCGCACATGCAACCTCGCACCTGTAGTCCCCAATTCGCAGGTGCGGAAATGATAGAAGTAGCAAAATCAGCAGCATCAACTCAAAGCCAAACTTTTTGTCAACCACCCAAATCCATCCCGAGACCCTCGAGACCTCAACCAAACATGGCAACAAGTCACATATCACCATTAAAACTTATTTCAACCTTCGGGACACTCAAAACAACATCAAAACACCCAATTACCCTCGGTTTCAAGCCTAAGGATTTTCAAACTTCCAAATTATGCAAACGATGCCAAAGCCTATCAAACCTCATCCAAATGACCTGAATTTTTGCACACACATCACAATTGACACTATGGACCTACTCCAATTTTCAGAATTTCATTCCAACCCCGACATCAAAATTTTCACTGCCGATCGGACAATGCCAAATTTCCAATTTCGGCAATTCAATCCTAGTTCTACCACGGACCTCAAAATCACATTCAGGACGCCCTCCCAAGACCAAAATTGCCTAACGCAGCTAACCAAATCATAAAAATCTAAATCCGAGATCGAATACTAAAAAGTCAATACTGGGTTAAACCTTTCAAATTTAAAGCTTCAAGTTGAGAATCATTCTTCGTATCTATTCCAATTAACCTGAAAATCAAACTGACGATTTACATAAGTCATAATACATCATAAAGGGCTAGTCATGCCCGAGAACTGACTGTTGATACTCAATTTTTCCCTCATATATTTTAAAATGTGCACATACACTTTCAAAATATTGTACATGAATTTAGAAACATGCACAAGTGTTTTCATAATTTTTCTAAAATCTTTAAAGGCCCTAAATCCATTTATTTCTGTATTTTTAATTACATAAATGTTCAAAATTATCCTTCATATTATTTTATGATGATTTAATCATCTAAATTCATTCTTTATGTTCATATGAATGTTCAAATATTTTAATTATATTTTTGTAATTACATTTGCATTTTTTGAGACTATAATTGCATATTTTGCAAAAATAGCCCCTATATATGCATAACTACTTTATCTACACAGAAAATGACTTTTTATATTTTTATAATATTAAGTAATTATTTCAAATCACCTTCATACATGAAAATTATTTTTTATCATTTAATTAGCTATTTTTAAAATTATTGTTATTTAGTAAATTGTATATTTATCAAATAACCCCTAATTATACCCAAAATCAGACCCCCCTCCCACAATCCAATTCAATTAAAAATCAGGCCCAAATCAACCTAACCCAAACCCTAAAGACTTCTACCCGGCCCTAAACCTCTATAATCTCGGCCGTTGATTATAGAGATTAACGACCACCATTCATTCTTTCCTTTTTTTTATTCCAAATGACCCCTAACCCTAATCATTCTTCACACACCAGCTGCCCTTGAATCCCCTCTTCTCCGGTTCTGTCTGAGACCAACCCTAACCTTAATCGCCGCCACCTAAACCTATCTCTAATCCCTTTGATTCTTACCTGTTCCATGGGATTCCATGGCTGTTTTAGACCTCTACTGGTCTCCTACTTCTTCTGGTTGTTCGATTTTGCTATCTCATGAAAGAGATCTCAAAGAGATCTAGCCCAGATCTTGTTCGAGACTCTTTAAGAGTCTGTCTATAGTCACCTCCATTTGTGAGTGTTATTATCTTGAGTTATATAGTTCGAATCTTTGGTTCAAAACTAGATTCTCTTTACCCCACCCCTTTTCCTCAAAACCCTAATCTTTTAGACATGAATCTGTCCAGATCTTTGTAGATCTTGAGTGATTCTGAGTTTGTCAGTGATTTTTCTTTAAAGATCTCTTGTTTCTTTACTATTAATCGACTCTAAATGTTTTTCAAAATTAGGGTTTCACTTCGTCTGTTTTTGCAACGGGTTTTTTGAAATTCCTTATGTGTTTAATTAATCTTTCTTTAATGACTGTATTTCAGTCTTAGTTGTTTGATTGTTCGTTGTTCCCTTTAACATTTTGCCCATTATTTTTTGAATAGTTGATTTACTAACTCAATCGTCTAAGGTTTCATGTTTTGCTGAGATGATTTATTGTATTTTGCTTGCTTTCCTTAATTCTGAGATTCTTAATTGATATTCCTTGTCTATTAAGCTTAAATTAGGGGGTGTTTGACCCCAGATTGGTCTCTAATTACTTCTGTTACCTTATTTGTGTGGTTAATTGATTGATTTATGGTGTTCTGACCCTAATTGGCCGTTAGACTCACTTCTTACCTTATTTGAAACTCAATCCGAGTTATTTTTGGGTATAACTCCCTGATTTTCTGCCCTGTCAAGCTTGATTGATTGTTCTATTGTTTTCCTTACCTTATTTGCAATGTTGAACCACCTTGCCTTATTTACTTTTGCACTACTCGACTCATATAAATACATGACTCTGTTCAAACACACACACATAGACCTAAGGAAAAACACCTCTAAAAACTCTTGCTCTCTACTACTATTTGTCTATTGCACTGTCTAGCCGGTTGAAAGCCAAGGCTAGATCTTGGATCCTATTTACTTCACTCTCCTACTGCAAATTCCTAACTGGTATGCCTCACTTTATTATTATTCAGACATCTGTATGATTTAGTTTATGTACTTCCTGCTCAACATGATCACTTGCATGTTACTAAATCAGTATGCTTCTTGTTCTCAACATGCCTACTTTCATGTCATTGAATCAGTATGTTTCCCTGATGTTAGCATGCCTGCTCTTAACTAAGACCTATGTAGTTTTTTCCCTGCCTTCAATATGTCTACATTGTCTATTTCCAAGGCACGTGTGTTTTCCTGTTCCTAGCATGTCTAGTTTCATATTGTTTGAATCAGTATGTTTCCTTGGTATTAGTATGCCTATTTCTAAGATTTATGTGCTATATGCTAATGCCTTAATAAACATGCTTACTCACATATGTTTAAACCTAGAGGGTCCTATTTTCAGCATGTCAACCTGCCTGTTTCTATTCACTAGACTTATGTGTTATCCTGCTTACAACATATCTATGTGTCTGCCCCTAATGTCATTAGACCTATGATTGATGTCCTGTTATAAATGTTCATCCCTAATAAACCCCTGATTAAATCAAGGTATCTATTTCCTCAACTTGCTTGCCTTTATGTGTGACTGTTTGATCCAACATACTACCCTATGATTGGTACAAGGCTGTATGTTCACCTAGAATAAATTAATGGACCAAGGCCATAAGAAACCTTTGTTGATTGAGTTCAAGGCTGAAACTCCTTTTGCTGACCCTGGGCAATGTGAATTCTTGCTTTGTGACTATGTTGCTGTTCTCAGAATAATTTTGATTGTTCTTTTCAGTCCTAAACTGTTTTACTCCTTAAATGTTTCCACTTCTGAGTTGTTTTCCCTCTGGAACCTCTGAACTATTTTACTCCTAAATTATTTTCCTTAAACTATCACTACTCTTTTAAAGCACTCTCACTCCTATTCTTAGAATACCTAGGGTCCTAAACTCTGACACACTGGGGCTGGCCATTCCACACTGCACAAATCTGTTGCTCTTTAAGGAGGATCTTGGTGTGAGCATTGCCCGGAGTCCCTGAGTCCCTTGGGAACTTTGACACATGAGGGTACCCTCTCTCGGATAATATGGGATATGGTACTTTGGACTGTTTCAAGGGCTGGTTTTTCCCAGGTTTACTTTGGGCCTATCCAGACTCCCTATAGTATAATATCATTTATTTCTGTAATTCATTTATGATTGGTTTGTAATAGTAATTTCCTTGTAAATAGATATTGGGATATTAGTAAAGCTGGGAGGGATTCTTATATATATTTTGTTGGAGGGATTCTTATATATATTTTGTTGGGAATGGGTAGATACCATGCCTATAGGGTTTAATCAGTTCCTACACTTAGAAACCATGCCTATAAGATATTGTGACGTTTGTCTGATTATGTGCATTTAGACACCACGCCTATATGTGCTAAAGTCAATCATGCATTTTTAGATACCATGCCTATAAGTTTTAAATTAATTCATGCACTTAGAATTCATACTAATAGGATTTCAACATATTTCAGCACTTAGAAATCATGCCTACAGGGTTTAAGATAAAATCAGCCTCTAAAATCAGCAGTCAGTTCACAGTTTAGACATCTAGTCTATAAAATCTCGTTTGTTCATCATTTAGGCAAATCTTGTATGTTCAAAATGGTTATTTCTTGCAGCCTGAAACTGCCTAGATCAAGAAGTAATAAAATCAGTAGGCAAACTAATTAGGTACTTGCTGCCCCACTTAAATAAACATTGCATATGTTCTGCTTTGTACTCATCTAGATATCCTGCTTTAGGACCCCTTGAAATATCTGAAATCTTGCTGTTTGAGTATTGTCTGCTTATGTGAGGAGGTAAATGTGAGCCTTTAATTTTCCGTTTATATGAATGTGATGTTAGGCCAAAAATGTATATTTACCCATTGTTGCCTCACATTCTAGCACTTTTTAATCATTTTTTGAGTATTAGTTATATTATTTTGTGTTTAATATTATATTTTAATTGTGTAGGAATAAAGCGGTATGAAGATGAAGAGATTTGGAGCAAAATTGGATAAAACGAGGATGAAAAAGAAAGAAAATTAAAAAAATAAAATAATAATAGTGGGACACCCTTTATCTTTTTGTCCCCCAAGTGGAGACAACCAAGGAAAAGTTTACAATTCAAAAGAAGGAAGGCCAATTTAGTTGAAAGAAGAGATGGAATTAGCGTGCAAAAGCATTCTGCTTTCAGCGCCAAGACCAGCGCTTGGCGCTGGCTTGGACACCCGGGGCGGGATTTTCCTATTTCATCCGGGACAATGTTATTTCAGCCCTACATAACCCCAACTCGTATAAAAGAGGTCTAAACCTATTTTGGAGGAGGATGACGTTTTTGAGAGGAAAACACAAGCATAGAGCCGCCGTGGAGGCCGGAATTCATCAAGTTCTATCTTTCTTCCACCAAACTTAGTAATTTTTATGTTTCTTTGTATGATTTGTTATTTGGCTACCATGTCTATATGGAACTAAACTTCACGTTCTAGGAATGTGGTTCTTTCATGACTATTGTTATTCGGATATTGATTTTGATTTCTTAATTTATCATATTTGTTTATTTATTCAATCCTGCACTTAATTATTTGATTGCTTGATTACCAATTGAATACTATCTACAAATCTAGAGTTGAACTTGAAAGTGGGAATTCTAGATTGTATATAGGATTGAGTAGAGAAAGTACTTAAACCTGGGCATCGGGGAATGAATTCGCCGTTACGATAGACATATACCTAATTACTTTGTTTGGTTGATTTACAGGAATTATTAATGTATTCTTGTTATTTCTAACTCCATAGTCATATAGGCTTTAGGTTAGCTTGAATAGGCGAGTAAGAACTCGACAGATTGTTATGAGCAATATTAACCCTGTTAACCAATAAACTAGATAAATTAGTTAGTCAATTCAATTTAAAAATACGATAGGAATGTTAGATAGCCCATAACCCTAGATCGTTTTCGTTACATTGATATCAAAAAAATCTACTCTTCCTTTGTTCAGAGTTTATTATTTGTTTTCTTTTCATTTTAATTAGTTTAGAGTCAACTACTTCTAGTTTTAAGTCTTGTTTAGATAACTAGGATAGTCTAATTTAGTTAATAGTTAATCACAAGTCCTCGTGGGTTCGACATCCGACTTTTAGTCACTTTATTACTTGACGACCGCGTATACTTGCGTGTGCGTTAGGACGCAACAAGTTTTTGGTGGCGTTGCCGGGGACTTAAAATTAGCTATTTTTCTAGATTAGACTTTTACTTTTATTTTTACAGATTTTGTTTTTTTCTCTTTCTGCAAATATTTTAATTTTCATAACAATTTGATTTTTCTCTTAGTGTGTTCCTAGTTCTCTCAACATGACATCTGGAGATGAAATACCCAGAGGTAAGGTTATTGATGAAGACGCTTAGTTGATGGGAGACTTTTATGGCCTGTCTTTTTGGGCTTGTCATAACCTGAATTCTAGGAGGTCTGAATTTAAATATGGGAGTAAGGGTTGGTATTGGGATGGATATTCTAGATTAGACGAATATGCGGAACGACATTGTCTTCTAATAACGTTGGTGAATGATTAGTCTAAGGAGAGAGATGAACTTGCACATAAAATTGATAATTTTGGCTTGGTTGTACATAACTTAGATGCATATTTGAGTGCAAAGGTTGATGCGTGTAACACCCAACAATTTTTTAATAATTGTGTGAAGCTGAAAAAAATCTTCTAGACCAAATTGAGGAGCTAAAACGAGAATACCAATCACTAGATCATGTTTTTCTTAAGGATGCCAATATTGAGAAGAGTGCTCTAGAGTCATGTGAGGGAGTAGATAACATTACTTTGGGAGACTTGAGTGTGTGCAAATATGGGGATGCTAATAGTAGTAAAATTCATGAGTTATGGCGCATTAGACCTCATTCCAATCATTTTTTCACATTGTGTTTAGATAGTAAGATAATAATCGAGCCATCTGAGCCTATGAGGGAATCAAATGGTGAGTATGAGAGTGTCTATATGGTTGAATTTATTGTGCCAAAAAGCAAAAATTACATTCCTCATCTAAAGGTCGAGAAGTGTAGAGTGAAAAATTTATTACTTGACCTAGTTATCTTTGTAGCCCCACCAAAGGAGCATAGCCACATACTGCATGCCATGTTAGGGGTACAACTCATAAGTTCAAGGTGGAGGCAAAAAGTGGTTCAAGTCGTGCCGCGACTTTAAATTAGGTGCTTGTTGGGAGGCAACCCAACTTTACTGATTTCTTTTAATTTTGTTTAAAATTTTTTTTTTCTATATTTTTGTATTGTTTTTTTATTTTGTAGGATTATGAGCATAGGAAGAAATCCATTGGAAGTGTGCAAAAGTGAGCTAGTCGGTTGGAACTAGTGTGAGGTACCCGCACAGAGGACCATCATTTGGAGAAGTCTGAGTATCCCGTGAGATACTATTGCCCCCGCCTTTGGCCTTTCAGGGAGTTTCTTGTTCACCCTTGTTATTTTTATTTTATTTGTGTATTGGAGACATTGCACTCTTTTAAGTGTGGGGTGGAAGATTCTCTGTAGTTTGTATAGTATTATATTAGTATACTATTAGTTTCTTATCTTTTAATTGTTAGCTAGTCTCTTGTTTTTATTTGCATAGTTAATAGAATTAATGGTATAGTATAATAATTGTAGTTTTGGCAGCTTAATTAAAAAAAATAAAAAACAAATTAGACTTTTCCCGACGATGAATTTTGTGGCACTTTTCTTGAGGGATTAAAGTCTAAACAAAAAAAAATTAAAATAGAAAAACACAAAAACATTTTTTTTTGTATCAATAATCCCCCGCGGTTTTTCGTTGTACATCGGTTCTTTTCCATGAGATGTAACTTGAACCGGGTAATTTTTATTTTTATTTTTTTAGGATTAATTTTTTTTAGGAGTAGTAGAAGAGGAAGAAGAAAACCTTTGTGCCTTATTTGATACTGCATATTTAGGCCTGAGCTTGAATAGTACTTGTCGTTGAGTGCTTGAGTAATGAATAAAATAGCAGACTTTCTGGCACCTAAGCTCATGGTTGTGACTCTGTATATAGCTTATTCTTATTTTCTCGTTCAGATGATCCTGTCTGTTTTAGAGTAGAATTGATCCATCTTGAGTGATACTTGTGCCATGTGTGATGAGGATTTCTTACATATTCCATGTTATGCATCTTAGTCTAGAACTTGCCCTGCATGTTATTGAAGCGAAATAAAAGTGTTGCTCTATTTAGAAGATGATAATGGACTTTCTTTGATATGTCTTGTGAATTTTAACCTTTTCACATATTGTACCACTAGTTAGCCCTTTGAGCCTGCAGCCTTTTGTTTGGAAGCCGTATTTTCGCCTTGATCCTTTTATTGAATCCCTAATTTTTGCACCCTGCTTCATTGAGCATTTTTTCTTAGACCGTGATATTAATTGATAAATTTGAAGAATGGGATGGTTAAGTGAAAAATGATGACCAATGATGGCTGAAAGATAATGAAAAGGCTTTCTTGAGAAGGAATGTGACATAAAAAAGAAAGGAAAAAGAGAAAGAAAAAAAATTTCTTTTAAAAAAATGGAACGTTCTTGTTGTGAGGAAAAATACTTGTGAAACAATTGACGAAGAAAGGGCTGAAAAATAATGTGAAGAGTAGAAAATAAGGGGTGATGAAGTCTAAATGTGCAAAGTGCTTTGGGAAGAAGTCACTATTATATAATTCTCATACCCGTCCCGTAGCCAACATTACAACCCGTTAAAGTCCTATTTGATTCTATTCGAACATACTTAATTAGTAGAGATATACATAATGGGCAAGCCTATGGTTCTTTGTGCATACATGTGAATTCGTTTGTGAGTGCAACTGTTGTTCTTTGATGCTAAGTCCTTAAATTATATTCATTATTTGATTTGAGCGTATGAACTATTTATTCTTGTGAGGGAACTTGTTTCATGATAGATAGGTGATGTTATTAGCTTCTTTGACAGAGTAGGTGAGCGAGCTTAATTTTGGTAAGTTAGAGTCCGTCTCTGAGGTTATGAGGTTAGCAGTTTGTTGTTTGTTTGTAACTTATATATCTTGCACGATGATAAGGAAGTGTATATCTTATGGTTTGAGTTGCTATAGGGCCTAATTGTTAGTATCTACTGAAGTGGTGGTGTTTCTAGGCTTGATTTATTGAGAGTGGTTTTAATGCTTACTCGAGGACGAGTAAGAGTCTAAGTGTGGAGTGTTGATGTTAGGCCAAAAATGCATATATTTACCCATTGTTGCCTCACATTCTAGTACTTTTAATCGTCTTTTGAGTATTAGTTATATTATTTTGTGCTTAATATTATATTTTAATTGTGTAGGAATAAAGCGGTATAAAGATGAAGAGATTTGGAGCAAAATTGGATAAAACGCAGAAGAAAAAGAAAGAAAATTAAAATAATAAAAAAAAATAAGGGGACACCCTTTGTCTTTTTGTCCCCCAAGTGGAAACGACCAAGGAAGAGTTTACAATTCAAAAGAAGGAAGGCCAGTTCAGTTGAAAGAAGAGAAGGAATTAGCGTGCAAAAGCATTCTACTTTCAGTGTCAGGACCAGCGCTTGGCATTAGCCTGGACGCCCAGGGCGGGAATTTTCCTATTTTATTCGGGACAATGTTATTTCAGCCCTACATGACCCCAACTCGTATAAAAGGGATCCTAAACCTATTTTGGAGGAGGAGAATGTTTTTGAAAGGAAAAGCATAAAGCCATTGTGGAGACTGAAATTCATCAAGTTCCATCTTTCTTCCTCCAAACTTAGTAATTTTTATGTTTTTTTGTATGATTTGTTGTTTGGCTACCATGTCTATGTGGAGCTAAACTTCACGTTCTAGGGTTGTGGTTCTTTCATGACTATTGTTTTTCGGATATTGATTTTGATTTCTTAATTTATCATATTGATTTATTTATTCAATCCTGCACTTAATTATTTGATTGCTTGATTACTAAATGAATACTATCTACGAATCTAGAGTTGAACTTGAAAGTGGAAATTCTAGATTGCATATAGGATTGAGTAGAGCAAGTTCTTGAACCTGGGCATCGGGGAATGGATTCGTGGTTAGGATATACATATACCTAATTGCCTTGCTTGGTTGATTTACAGGAATTATTAAAGCGTTCTTGTTATTTCTAACTCCATAGACATATAGGCATTAGGTTAGCTTGAATAGGCGAGTAAGAACTCGACAGATTGTTATGAGCAATATTAACCCCGTTAACCAATAAACTAGATAAATTAATTAGTCAATTCAATTTAAGAATACGATAGGAATGTTTGATAGCCCATAACCCTAGATCGTTTTCATTACATTGTCACACCTCCTTTTCGCGCGCCCGTCCCCTAAGGGTTAAATGCGCGGGTGGGGAGTTTTTCCAATTTAAGTGACAATATTCGAAATGGGATTATTTATTTAATTCAGAGTCGCCACTTGGGAAAGGTTTGGTTTTTGGTGTCCCAAGTCACCGGTTTATCTTGAATCCCAAATCGAGGAAATTTTCGACTTTTCCAAATGAAGTCTGCGAACCAGAAATTCTAAGTAAGGAATTCTGTTGACCCGAGGGAAGGTGTTAGGCACCCTCGAATCCCGTGGTTCTAGCACGGTCGCTTAAATTGTTATAATGGCTAAATATCTGATTTAAATACATGTTGTGACTTATGTGCTTTTATTAAGCTTAAACCGCTTCTATTATTATCATTTATTTTTATGGAATTGCAACGTCATGAAAATGCATCTCGGACCACGTCACAATCAATGCACCCGTAGTTGTTAACACATTTTGACTCCGTTGAGACTTGGATTTGGGTCACATCAATGTGCACCCGTGTTTAAGAATATAATTTACTTAAAATCGCGCTTAAAGAATCTAAACGCGTTATTATCTTTGGGGAAGGCAGTGGAATTCACTAAAACCGTCCCTCCCAAACTCTAAATATTTATCATTGTCAATTATTGAGGGCCCCACAATTTGTATTTTTATTTGGCGAGGCTCGTCTCATTATTTCAGAAGTGCATCCTACAGTGACTACATTTCTATTATTTTGTTTCCAGAGATAGAAGAACGAAAAATATATGCTAATTGAAGTATATGTCTTGGCCTAAATCGGACTCCTATCAATTTCTGATTAATTACTTATAAAGTAAAAAAAACATCATGCCTTACGAAAAACTTTGGTCGAACAAAAGATTACATATGAGATTGATGAAATGCAATACTTAATCCGAACATTACATACGAAAAGATTTCTTGTTGAACTTAACTGAACTTATTTGGGCTAGATTAAAGGATAACTGGCAAAGTAAAATGTTTTAATTTGACAAACAATCATGTACTAGTTAACGAAATACAATACTTAATCCGAACACTTCTCGAGTTGAACTTAAATAAACTTACGTGGACTAATCTTGACTAAAAAAAACTAAATGAAACAGGAACAGTATCGTATAAGGTCGAAATATACATGCCCATATTAACAAACAAGCTACCGAGCTAAAACGCAACAGGATAAACTTAGTCGAATATCAGTACATGCTTTCGAAACTGCTGAATTATAAACTAATCAATTTTCACATGCCTGTTAATGTACTATGAATATTACAGCAAATGCTTGAACTTCTTCAACCTTTTTCATTTCATGCTTTCAAACTGTTTCAATTACATCAATATGGGACTTGAAATGTGTACCTGAAAATGCTGAAAGTGCAAAGGAGAAGAAGAAGAAGATGGGGGAATCAGCAGCAGCAAAAAGCAGAATTAACAGTAGCAGCAGGACAAAAATGCAGCAGCAATAGTGAGCAAGATAGCAGCAGCAATCAGAACAGCACAACAGGAGGGATTCTGTTGCGAGATGGAACTAGAGTTGAAGAAGAAACAGCACACAGTGTGATACTCCAGACAGTCCAATTCCGGAATATACCAAATGCAACAGAACACTAACAATAATCTCGATTGAAATTTAGAAGAAAGAACACTGCCTAACGTATTGACAATAAATGAACTTCAGACAAACAAGACCAAGTTTCTGATTTCTTAATCTGTTTTTATCTCTTTCTTGCTCTCTTTCTATTCCTGCCAACTCTTTCTCTTTCTTTTCTATCCTCACAATGTATGTATTTCAAGATTTCTCTTCCAAAACTCCTCACAGTGTGTTTTTCTTTTACAACCTTCAAAGTCAGTCCTCTTTCTGTATGTCTATCTCTCCTTTTTTCCTTCCAGGTTCAGTCCTTTTATAGGCCTCAAAACTATCTCTTTTAACAACCTGTTTTCAGAATATCCCAGTACCCTTCCCATGTGCCTTCCATTTCAATTCCAACTTTAGCTAATCAAGTATTAAACCCCATCAACATTCCCTGACAGACTTACTTTTAAAAGGTTTAACATTTTTTAAACTTAAAGCAAGGTATGGGCAGTAGAATATATCTGACAGCATATGCTGTCAAATTGTTTAAAACTTAAAAGCCTTCTTAATGCAGAAAAACAGGCTGTGCACAAAGCACATGAGGTGCACCAATGCACATGCTGTGCACGAGTGCACATGCCTTCCAATTTAAACATAAACAATCCTTTTTACATTAACTGATCAATTCAAACAATCTATAAGTAAGCAAAATTGGTTTTTAATTGGTTCAACAAATGTTCAACAGAAGCAAATCGATTTACTATGCTCAGACAATTGAAACTAATTGACGACTCATGTCGACTCGACTATATTAGCATTAACATACACAATCGTAGCCAAAATCAGACATTCAGAAGTATGGGACACATGACTCGACTTATACTGATTAAAACAGAATTGTACTTCGAGGAATTAGTTAGTCAGTACAAATTTGGAATACAACCAATACACATGCCTTATCAGAATAGGAGGGGAGGGATTCAGACAAACACAGAGGTTCGAACAAAGTGGACAAACAAAAGTTGATAAAATTAAAACAAATATGAACAGACTTTTAAAACAATCATACGGACTAAAACAAATAAAGGAAAGAAAGAAACTCACCTTAAACCTTGAAAAATCAAAACCTCAAACTCGGACTCGGACAAACTTTCTTAAGGCTGAACGGACTTTAATCGAAGGGTTTCTCAAATGAGAAACACTTTGATTAAAGTCCATCAGACCTTAACCTCTTTGGTTTGAACCGGTTTGAACCAGTGACGAGGGACCTTGTGGTTTCAAAACTCAGATCTAATATTCGTGCTTCCCTAGTTAGATTCGGACCAAACCAAGTATGGTTTGGTCACGAGGAGGGTCCGGGGAGTGTCTGGTATGAAGCTGGGGTTGGTTGGTGTAGATCGAGTTTTGACTCGAATCTTCAAATGAAGATTCGAGGACCTGGGGGGTGATTCGAACCAAACGGTTAACAGGTCTATGTTCAGGGTGGTGAGGGGGTTCTATGGTGTTCAGGGCGAGGTCACCGGCGTCCATGCCGCCGGTTTTCATGGTGAGGGGTACAGGGGCGGCTCTAGGGTTTGGGGATTATGGTGAAGACGATGAAGGCTGGGGTTTGGATAGGGGGGGGCAGGGTAGTGTTAGGAGTTTATATAGTTAGTGAGCAAATGGATCCTGGCCGTTGGATGAGATGAGATGAAGGGCCAGGATCCTTTGGCTAAACAGGGACGACGTCGTTTCAAGGATAAAGGTTTGGGGTCGGTCCGGGTGAGACGGGTCGGGTTTGTTGGTGGGTTACGGGGGATTTGATCTTGGCCGTTGATCAATCTGAGATCAACGGCCCAGATCATACTGGGCTAAAACGTCGTCGTTTGGATGTCCTGGGTATCAGGTGGTGTTGGACCGGGCAGGCCTGGTTTTGGGCTGTTTGTTTGGGCCAATTTTGTTAAAATTGGCCCAAGTCCGGAAGGGAAAGGGTCCTTTCTTCATATATTTTTTTATTTTATTATTTATTTCCTTTTATTTTAAACAAAACTAAACTAAAAATCACATTAAAATTAAATATGCACTCAATACAATTATTTGCACACACACTAAAATATTTCAAAACAAGTAAAATCAAACAAAACAAAATCACGGACAAAGATGCCTGTTTATGCCTTTCTATTTAAACCATGTTACGGTTCAAATTATGTATGACACGTACACATTTTTCAATTTTGTTTTAATAAAGTAAATAAATAAAATGGGCCAAAGTCACAAATAAATCAACAAAGTGCCGCACAGAAATCCAAAAATTGTACAGCAGGATCAATTTTATTTTTTACTTCCTTTTGGAGCGATTGTCGTGCGAAACAAAAATCACGTGCTCACAACTGCCCCTCTTTGTTCGGAAACACGAAGGGTTTTCGTGCAAAGATAAAGTGAGCGTGTATGAGCGATTTTTGCCTATAGACCACTCCGTATGAAGCATGTTTTTTTTTTGAAAGATCTGACCGAATCTTGCTTCAAAGATTTCCTACATATCCTGGGCTAAACAGGAATCAGGTCAATATAGTTCGGGAAGTTTTGGTAGCTGGGACTACCATGGGATTGCAATGCTTGCTGCTACTGTTGCTGCTGTTGTCACTGCTACGTTACTGACCGCCTTATTACAACCAAATGGAAATTAGAAATTGAGCTAACTACTTATGTGTATCTCAACTGCTAGTTACAAGATTCCTATCTATGATTCTTTTACGACTTGATCTTGGGTCTTAGCTGATTCTGCTTGTAGACTCTGATCTGAATCTTGATGCTTGCGAGTTGTGGTGACCTGTTTAATCTCTGGGATACTGAGTGAGACACGATTGGCAAGGTTCATGCCCTCAATTAAACGTTGGAGTCAATCCTTTTTGCATTTATTCCGATAGCTCGGGACATCTTCTTTTTTTTCTTTTTTCTTCTTTGATTCCGAACTGGGATTCGCCTCGTGGGTCATTTCGATCCATGTGGCTCGAGGTCAGACCTGCGGGAGAAAACAAACGAACAAAATTTTCTGCCCCAGTTTCACAAGGAAAATTTCGTTAATTATTCAACAGGAAATTCATAAACTTGATGAAAGAGGATATGCATGCTCAGTTCAGGGTTGGAGCCCTAATACCGACTAGATGGGGAAAGGTTCAGTTTAGGGTTTAAAACTCTAATGCTGACTAAAAGGAAAAAGTTCAGTTTAGGGTTTAAAACCCTAATGCTGACCAAAGGAAAATTCAGTCTAGGGTTTAAAACCCTAATGCTGACTAACAGGAAAATTCAGTTTAGGGTTTAAAACCCTAATGCTGATTGCATGAAAAAGCTCAGTTTAGAGTTTAAAACTCTAATGCTGGCTGAAAGGAAAAAGTTCAGTTTAGGGTTTAAAACCCTAATGCTGACTAAAAGGAAAATTCAGTTTAGGGTTTAAAACCCTAATGCTGATTGCATGAAAAAAACTCAGTTTAGAGTTTAAAACTCTAATGCTGGCTGAAAGGAAAAAGTTCAGTTTAGGGTTTAAAACCCTAATGCTGACTAAAAGGAAAATTCAGTTTAGGGTTTAAAACCCTAATGCTGATTGCATGAAAAAGCTCAGTTTAGAGTTTAAAACTCTAATGCTGGCTAAAAAGGAAAAGGTTCAGTTTAGGGTTTAAAACCCTAATGCTGATTGCATGAAAAAAAGCTCAGTTTAGAGTTTAAAACTCTAATGCTGGCTGAAAGGAAAAAGTTCAGTTTAGGGTTTAAAACCCTAATGCTGACTAAAAGGAAAATTCAGTTTAGGGTTTAAAACCCTAATGCTGATTGCATGAAAAAGCTCAGTTTAGAGTTTAAAACTCTAATGCTGGCTAAAAAGGAAAAGGTTCAGTTTAGGGTTTAAAACCCTAATGCTGATTGCATGAAAAAAAAGCTCAGTTTAGAGTTTAAAACTCTAATGCTGGCTGAAAGGAAAATTCAGTTTAGGGTTTAAAACCCTAATGCTGATGCATGAAAAAGCTCAGTTTAGAGTTTAAAACTCTAATGCTGGCTGAAAGGAAGAGTTCAGTTTAGGGTTTAAAACCCTAATACTGATTGCATGGAAAAGCTCAGTTTAGAGTTTAAAACTCTAATGCTGGCTGAAAGGAAAATTCAGTTTAGGGTTTAAAACCCTAATGCTGATTGCATGGAAAAGCTCAGTATAGAGTTTAAAACTCTAATGCTGGCTGAAAGGAAAATTCAGTTTAGGGTTTAAAACCCTAATGCTGATTGCATGGAAAAGCTCAGTTTAGAGTTTAAAACTCTAATGCTGGCTGAAAGGAAAATTCAGTTTAGGGTTTAAAACCCTAATGCTGATTGCATGAAAAAGCTCAGTTTAGAGTTTAAAACTCTAATGCTGGCTGAAAGGAAAAAGTTCAGTTTAGGGTTTAAAACCCTAATGCTGATTGCATGAAAAAGCTCAGTTTAGAGTTTAAAACTCTAATGCTGGCTGAAAGGAAAAAGTTCAGTTTAGGGTTTAAAACCCTAATGCTGACTAAAAGGAAAATTCAGTTTAGGGTTTAAAACCCTAATGCTGATTGCATGAAAAAGCTCAGTTTAGAGTTTAAAACTCTAATGCTGGCTAAAAAGGAAAAGGTTCAGTTTAGGGTTTAAAACCCTAATGCTGATTGCATGAAAAAAAAGCTCAGTTTAGAGTTTAAAACTCTAATGCTGGCTGAAAGGAAAATTCAGTTTAGGGTTTAAAACCCTAATGCTGATGCATGAAAATGCTCAGTTTAGAGTTTAAAACTCTAATGCTGGCTGAAAGGAAGAGTTCAGTTTAGGGTTTAAAACCCTAATACTGATTGCATGGAAAAGCTCAGTTTAGAGTTTAAAACTCTAATGCTGGCTGAAAGGAAAATTCAGTTTAGGGTTTAAAACCCTAATGCTGATTGCATGGAAAAGCTCAGTATAGAGTTTAAAACTCTAATGCTGGCTGAAAGGAAAATTCAGTTTAGGGTTTAAAACCCTAATGCTGATTGCATGGAAAAGCTCAGTTTAGAGTTTAAAACTCTAATGCTGGCTGAAAGGAAAATTCAGTTTAGGGTTTAAAACCCTAATGCTGATGGCATGGGAGAGCTCAGTTTAGAGTTTAAAACTCTAATGCTGGCTGAAAGGAAAACTCAGTTTAGGGTTTAAAACCCTAATGCTGATGGCATGGGAGAGCTCGAGAATTCTACACGATCTATATATTTTTTTTTAGTTTTCTTGAAGATAAAAGGGAGTTTGCGGGAACTTACCTTTTGAGTGAATTCCTTATTGCCGAAGTACTTCCTGTACCCGTGTACCTTCTTCTTTGGGCGACACCTGCTCCTTGCACGGTTGTTTTGGATTAGACCTGTTTCAACCTTCCAAACAAAGAATCATTTGTTAGTTCGGGAATGACGGCCGGTTTGGTGACCTTGATCGTTCCTAGTTGCTTTCTCGCGTCTTGGTTTCTGTTGTGAAATTCCGCCATTGATTTGATTCGAATGGCGAGACCCTTCTAGACTGTTCAGGCTTGTATTTCCAGATTCTGTGATGATTTGCCTCGTAGGGCCTCTCTCTTTTTTCTTTTTGTCCCATTTTGATTGAAGGTTCTCAACGGGGATTTTATTGGATGTGTTCTGTGGGAATTTGTACAAAAGGAAGCTCTGTGGGGGAATATTTACAAAGTGGATTCTTTGTGCGGATTCCGTACAATGGGGTATGCTGGGTTTTTGTTTCAAAACGGGTTCCCCAGGGTTTGTTGGGGTAAGCTTATTGGGGAATATTTACAAAAGGACTCGCTGGGGATGTGCTGATGAAATTCCAACGGGGATTTTTTATTATTTTTTGACTGGGGAGACTTTGTGGGAGATTGTACAAAAAAGAGAAACTCTGTGGGGTTTTGTACAGGGGAAAACTCTGTGGGGATTTGTCCAAAAGTGGACTTGCTGGGGAAGATTTCAAGATTTCTCTTGTTTTCTTTACTCCGGAACACCATCAAACGTCATGATTCATCATGCTTGGGTAATCATATCAACGAGATGAGGTGCTTTCCTTCGTGAGACGGGATTCCGTGCAAACAAACCTGCCACCTGTCCTTTCCGGTGTGTTTTGAACTCGGGGTAAAAATGCAAAAAGGGATTCGAAAAGAAACAAAGAAAGGGGAAAACAAATCAGAAAAGGGATACCCTTTTCGGGACGAGAAAGACTTATCTGAAGAAGATAACGCTGGCTTTAAATGACATGACATGCTCTTTGGACTGGACGTCTGACCTTTCATGAACTTGCGTTTCCCTGAACCAGAACGGATCGGTGATTCCAAACCGGTGGCACTCTGCCGAAACTTTCTTGGGGTGGCGTCATTCTTTTTCGGCCAACAACGCCCTTTGCGGGTTTTCGCTGGCTGACCTCTCTCATTTCTCTTCCTGTCATCGCTTGATAGCACTCTTTGCGAGTTTTTACTAAATAAGCTCTCTCATTTTGGTTTCTCTGCTCCCGTCGCCTCGTGGTGCCCGAAGGTTTTCACCGCCGAGACTCTCTCAGTTTATCTCTCTCAATTCAGAGTGTGCTGGTCTCCATTTATGACGCTTATTGGTTTCCCACCATATTTGGTAATTGATTTGAAGGCTTGTGCTTGGTAACTTCTCAACTGCTCGACGTGCCCCGGTTTCAATTTCAGGGTGGATGAGATTTTATTGTTGGTGTGACTGAACCTCAGGGAGAGGCTGCCTACGTATCCTTTCGGAATCAAGTCAAACGTAGTTCAGGCCTCAATCAAATTTGTTTTGTTTTGTTTTCTCTTTTTTTTTGTAGAGAGGGTTGGGTAGTGTTTGGGGAGTAGTGGGGAATAAAACCTTCGCCATTTTCAAACGTGTCAGGACCACTGGAGTATGACTTAGACGTAGTACCTCTTGACTGCATCTGCATTTACTGCTGTGTCGGGGTCATTTCCTTCGATATCACCTAAATACAATGCTCCTCTTGGCAATATTTTCCTTACGATGTATGGGCCTTTCCAATTTGGGGCAAACTTTCCTTTTGCTTCTTCATGATGCGGCAGAATACGCCTCAGTACCAGCTGACCTACTTCGAAATTCCGGGGTCGGACTTTCTTGTTGTAAGCACGGGCCATCCTTCGTTGGTATAACTGTCCGTGACAAACTGCGGCCATTCGCTTTTCACCAATCAACGTCAATTGCTCCAATCGAGCCTTGACCCACTCGCTGTCTTCGATTTCTGCTTCGACAATAATTCGAAGCGAAGGAATTTCTACCTCTGCCGGTATTACAGCCTCGGTCCCATAAACCAAAAGATAAGGAGTCGCTCCCACCGATGTGCGTACCGTAGTGCGGTACCCCAATAATGCAAAAGGTAACTGCTCATGCCACTGTCGGGAACTTTGGATAGTCTTCCTCAAAATCTTCTTGATGTTTTTGTTTGCTGCTTCCACGGCACCATTGGCTTTCGGCCGATAGGGAGTGGAATTCCTGTGCGTTATCTTGAATTGCTTGCATACATCTCCCATCAAGTGACTGTTCAAGTTCGCTGCGTTATCTGTAATGATAGTCGCAGGAATACCGAAGCGACAGATAAGATTTGAGTGTACAAAATCCACCACAACTTTCTTAGTGACCGACTTGAGAGTGACGGCTTCTACCCATTTTGTGAAGTAATCGATGGCAACCAGTATAAACCTGTGTCCATTCGAGGCCTTTGGTTCAATTGGTCCAATGACGTCCATGCCCCAGGCGACAAATGGCCATGGTGCGGACATGGGATGCAGTTCCGTGGGAGGTGCATGAATCAAATCACCGTGCACCTGACACTGATGACACTTCCGAACGAAACTAAAGCAATCCTTTTCCATGGTCATCCAGTAATAACCTGCTCGAAGGATTTTCTTCGCCAAGACATACCCGTTCATGTGAGGTCCACACACACCTGCGTGTACTTCGTGCATGATCTTTCTTGCCTCCTCGATATCGACGCATCGTAAGAGATTGAGGTCCGGGGTCCTCTTATATAACAATTCACCGCTTAGAAAGAAACCACTTGCATGTCGCCTAATGGTCCTCTTCTGATCTCCAGTAGCATGCTCTGGGTATTCTTGCGTCTTCAAGAACCTCTTGATGTCATGGTACCAAGGCTGCGTATTTGATCCCGCCTCGATTACACTGCAGTAACCGTGTCTTTCCTTGATTTGGATTTCCAAAGGATCGACGTGGGCGTTGCCCGGGTAGGGTAGCATAGAAGCCAGAGTAGCAAGTGCATCTGCCAGTTCATTGTGACACCTCGGAATATACCTGAACTCTATTGAGGTAAAGCGCTTGCTGAGGTCCTCCACATGTTGTCGGTATGGGATAAGTTTGACATCCCGAGTTTCCCATTCGCCTTGAACTTGCCGGATGATCAGGTCGGAATCTCCCATAATCAGTAAGTCTTTGACATCCTGATCGATTGCCATATGCATGCCCATAATGCAGGCTTCATATTCAGTTGTATTATTTGTGCAGAAGAAACGAAGTCTAGCTGTGGCGGGATAATGCTGACCGGAAGGCGAGATCAAAATTGCCCCAATCCCTATACCCTTGGCGTTCACGGCTCCGTCAAAGAACATCTTCCAAACATGAGCTTCCTCCGAGATCACTTCTACGGTGTTTACCTCTTCATCTGGAAAGTAGGTATCCAATGGCTGGTATTCCTCATCGATCGGGTTTTCGGCTAAATGATCTGCTAACGCCTAGGCTTTCATTGCCGTGCGAGTGACATAAACTATGTCGAATTCCGTAAGCAAGATTTGCCATTTAGCCAGTCTCCCAGTAGGCATTGGTTTCTGAAATATATACTTCAAGGGATCCAACCTGCTTATGAGGAATGTAGTGTGGGCTTGGAGATAATGTCTAAGCTTTTGAGCAACCCACGTGAGAGCGCAGCATGTCCTTTCCAGCAGAGTGTATTTGGCCTCGTAGCTGGTGAATTTCTTGCTCAGGTAGTAGATTGCTTGTTCCTTCTTTCCGGTTATGTCGTGTTGCCCGAGGACGCAACCGAAAGAGTTCTCCAAGACTGTCAGATACAAGAAAAGTGGTCTCCCTGGTTCTGGAGGGACCAAGACTGGGGGATTCGAAAGGTATTCTTTGACTTTATCAAAGGCTTCTTGACACTCCGTTGTCCACTTAATCGCCGCATCTTTCCTTAACAGCTTGAATATGGGCTCACACGTGCTTGTCAGCTGGGCAATAAACCGACTGATGTAGTTCAACCTGCCCAACAGACTCATCACGTCTTTCTTCGTTCTCGGGGGAGGTAGATCTCTGATGGATTTTATCTTAGTTGGATCTAGCTCAATTCCTCTCCTGCTTACGATGAAACCCAAAAGTTTGCCCGACGGAACTCCGAAAGCGCATTTGGCCGGATTTAGCTTCAAGTCATACTTCCTTAGCCTCTCGAAGAATTTCCTCAAGTCTTGGATGTGATTATCCTGCGTCCTGGACTTGACTATTACATCGTCCACGTACACCTCTATTTCCTGGTGCATCATGTCATGGAAAATGGCAGTCATGGCCCTCATGTAAGTAGCCCCAGCATTCTTCAGACCAAATGGCATGACCCGGTAACAGTAGGTGCCCCAAGGCGTGGTGAAGGCGGTTTTCTCGGCGTCCTCTTCATCCATCAGTACCTGATGATACCCAGCATAACAATCTACAAAAGACTGTATCTCGTGTTTGGCACAATTATCAACGAGGATGTGGATGTTGGGCAGCGGGAAATTATCTTTAGGACTTGCTCTGTTCAGATCTCGGTAATCTACGCATACTCGAGTTTTCCCGTCCTTCTTTGGTACTGGAACCACATTCGCCAACCATGTTGTGTATTGGACTACCCGGATCACTCCTGTTTTCAGTTGCTTGGTGATCTCCTCTTTAATCTTGTCACTGACCTCGGTTTTGAACTTTCGTTGCTTTTGTTGAACTGGAGGACAATCAGGATGAATCGGCAATTTGTGAACCACTAGATCGACACCTAGTCCCGGCATGTCATCATATGACCAAGCAAACACGTCTTTGAATTCAAAAAGAAGTTGAATTATCGCCTCTCTCGTTTTCTTGTCCGTGTGAATGCTTATCTTGGTCTCCCGGATTTCTTCCGGGGTTCCTAAATTTACCGGTTCAGTGTCATTCAGATTCGGCTTAGGTTTATTCTCAAAATATTCCAACTCTCGGTTTATCTCCCTAAAAGCCTCTTCCGCATCATATTCTGGTTCTGGGTTCATTAATTCGCAGTTAAATAACTCATTGTGATCTGGGCGTGAAGTCCGCAAGCATGTCATATTTAAAGCCGCATTATTAGGACTGAAAAGGAAGATAAGAGGAAAAGTAATAAAAATCAGAACAAAAGAAAGAATAGGAAAACAATGATGATTTTTTTGGTATTTTGTATATTTTCTTTGGAAAGTTGGAAGACAACAATGTTTACAACTAGGAATTCAAAACAACAAATGAAAAGAAGAAAACGTTCAAGTTATGTCCCGGAGATAACTTGTGACACAGGAAAGGTGGCAGGGCAGGTCTACCCGGACTTCCGTCTAGTCGGGAATGGCGTGGCCTCCCAGTTTTGAAGTTGGGCATTCGGTCCCATGTACAGCATCTCAGCAGTGCTTGTGCCTTCACCTGGTTGAACCATGTGGACCTCGTAGAGCATTTCTCTCATCGCCCCACATATTTCCTCGATTTCCTCAGCTGTGAAGACCTCATCATCTTCTTCTTCAGCGTACCTTGGCCTGACGAAAGTCGCATGTAAATCCGGCAGTGGTTGAGGCAACTTCCAGCCCTCATTTCTCCTTTTCTTTGCCCATTTTTCGTCTGCTGGAGTAGGTTTGAAACCTAGTCCAAAAGGTTTCTTGATGACTGGTAAAGTAATGGGTTCTGTCATTCCCTGAAGGGTTCGTCCAAGTCCCTTTCCTGGCCTAAATCCGTGCCGGATCATGTCTTTGGCCACCATGACCGAAGCGTTAGACAAGAAAGGCTTGGGGCAAGGTACTCCCACTTCGTGCTGCTCTGCCAGTACCACCTCGAAAGCTTGATAGACCGTATGTTCGCTCCCTTCTCTCGGTTCAAGATACGGGATGGATGGGTCCCGATAAATGGCGTGTTCGTTTTCCCATGGACCACGATCTCTTGGTTTTCGTACTCGAACTTCACCATCTGGTGAAGAGTGGAAGGCACGACTCCTGCCGCATGGATCCAAGGTCTACCAAGGAGAAAATTGTAGGATGTGTCCATGTCGATCACCTGGAAGGTTACTCGAAATTCTACTGGTCCTATGACCAACAACAGGTCTATTTCTCCCATGGTATCTCTCTTGATGCCGTCGAAAGCTCTTACGCAGACATTGTTGGGTCGGATTATTCCGGTCTCAATTTCCATTCTTTGCAGCGTGGAGAGCGGGCAAATGTCAACACCTGATCCTCCATCCAACATTACCCGCTTGACATAATAGTCTTCGCATTTAACTGTTAGATGCAGAGCCTTGTTGTGTGCCGCTCCTTCCGAGGGTAGATCATTCTTGCTGAAAGAGATTTGGTTGACGTCGAAGAATCTTTCTGTCATCCGCTCTAGTTGCTCCACCGAGGTTTCAACCGGTACATATGCTTCATTCAGGGTTTTCAGCAGGATCTTTTGATGATCGGCTGACCTCATTAATAATGACAGCATGGATACTTGCTCAGGGTGCTTGCGCAGCTGATCTATAATCCGGCATCTTCATTTGTTGGAAAAATACTTCCGTCTCTTCAACACTCACAGGCTTCTTTGGAGGGAAGCGCCTTTGTGTGGCGTTGTTCAGTTCTTGGGTATTTGAGTACCCTCCAATGAAAGTATTTTCTGGAAGTTCTCCCATGACCTCTTTTCCTTTGTACATTACCAAAGTCTTTTGATAATTCCACGGCACTGTGGACGGGTTGGTCATTGGCTTTTGTGGCACGCGTCCGATAACCACTGGCTCATTCAGCCGAGGTGGTTGAGTCGTCCCCCGGACCACATAGGCCCCTTTGGCACGTACATAGGTTTTGTCTTTTTGATCCCGGATTTCTGCGTCCTCTCAGCTTGACCTCGTGGTATGTAAAGAACTCCGTCCATTGCTGGTACCACTTTCTTCTCCACCTTCTTTTCAGGCTTGCTCTCTGCAACCTTGGCCTCCTCCCCCTTTTCTGATTTTTGGTCTATTTCAGGCCTCTTCCCCGTGTCGACAATGGCAATTATGGCTTTCAAAGCAGGGTCGAACTCTTTGTCTTCACAAATTATGCCGATCAGCGGCCCATTATTATGAGCGGGCAATGGATTGTTAGTCACATTTGGGATCTCTTCGTCCCTTAGCACTATTTTCCCCTGCTCTATCAAATTTTCGACCACTCTTTTCAATGACCAGCAGTCGTTTGTATCATGTCCCTCAGCCCCTGAATGATAGGCGCATCTGACTCCGGCTTTGTAAGAAGGCGATGTTGGGTTTTGCCTTGTTTGGGGAATTGGTTGCAAGAAACCCAATTGGACTAGCTTAGGGAACAAAGTAGAGTATTGCTCACCGATGGGCGTGAAAGTCCGCCGTTGAGGTGGCTCCTGGGGGCGGTAGTTATTCTTCGGGGGTTGCGGGTTATAGCGGTTGCGGTAAGGAGGCTGATTTCTGGGAAGTGGAGCTGGGCCTCAGTTGGCTTGTTGCGGTGGGTGGTTATAAGGTTGGGCATTCATGACCATATAAGGTTGATGAGCATATGCCAAATTTGAGTGGGGGTAGTAGTGTTGTGGGGCCCTTTCCGGAAAATGGGGCCTGAGATGACGATACTCCCTTGCTTCAGAGGCTGCCATAGCCGTTTCTTCCTTCTTCTTCCCCCTTGTCGTTCCTCCAGACCCGCTTTGGACAGCCTGAGAGGTTGCCCTTATGGCTGCTTGACTCAAAATCCTTCCTGTTTTCAACCCATTCTCCACCATCTCTCCAATCTTGATCGCTTCCGCGAATGGCTTACCCATGGCCGACATCATGTTTTGGAAATAGTCAGACTCTTGAGCCTGGAGAAAAGTAGTAACCATTTCCACTTCATCCATGGGAGGCTTCACTCTCGACGCCTGTTCACGCCACTTAATAGCATACTCTCTAAAGCTTTCCGAAGGCTTCTTCTTCAAATTCGACAGAGAGTTTCGGTCTGGCGCAATGTCGATGTTATATTGGAATTGTTTTACAAAATCTCTGGCGAGATCATCCCATATATGCCATCGGGACATTTCCTGATCCATATACCATTCCGAAGCTATCCCTACTAGACTTTCCCCAAAGTATGCCATTAGCAGTTCTTCTTTTCCGCAGGCTCCCCGCAATTGGTTGCAGTATTTCTTAATATGCGCAATGGGGTCACCGTGCCCATCGTATTTCTCGAACTTAGGGGTCTTGAAACCCGTTGGAAGGTGCACGTGAGGAAACATGCACAGGTAGGCGTAAGAGACGCTCTTTTGTCCGCTCAATCCTTGCATATTCTTCAGACTTTGTTCAAGGCTTCTCATCCTTTTGGCAATCTCATTTTGTTCTGCAAATCTGGGGTTCGGATCCTGTCCTGGTGTGAGCTCGAACTGAGGCGGTAGAGGATTAGTGCTGGTAGCGAACCTAGTTGGTTCCATTGAGAACGATGGTGCTTGGAATGTAAAAGAGGATGAGTCAAAGCTTGGCTTGTACGTGGTAGGCTGTGCTGTAACCGGGCAAGGTGATGCAGTAAAGATGTTCATGCTTGCATCAGTGGCCGACATTCGGGGATGAGGCTCAGAAGGCGATCCAGCAGAGAAGGCCGAGGTGGCTGGGTGCCCGAATGGGGTAGCAGGGTAATTTATGGGGACATTAGAAGTCCCACTTGACCTGGAGAATAATTCAGGGAATCCGGGGACGACACTTGGCGGTTCTTTCCCATTGTTCCAGTCGTCCAGCATTTCCAACATGCGGAGCCGTAGGATTCTATTTTCCTCCGCGGTTGCGGATTCAAGTGTGAGGACGGCTGAGATTGAGCTTTCCTCAGAAACAGGGATCGTTTGCAATGGAATTTCTGAAGACATTTCCACACTTCCTTTTGACCTGGTGAAGTAAGTGTGAGTACTGCTTCTGGCCCTAACAACAGGTAGTTGAACACTTCTCCTTGACCTCGTGAAATATGAGTGCGAGGCCAGACTTTCACCAAACCAACCGTCCTTTCAAAACCCTGGGATATACTCAACGACAAACGCATGGTTAATTTGTAGCAAATAACAGATAGTTAATCTCACGTTGGGCATGATGCACCTATACAGTTAAGTGGATTACTATATGTTTGCTACGAGAGCATGCGTCATTCCGGCATTTTTCCTTTTATTAGTTTTTCCTTTCTTTCCTTTTCCTTTTTTTTTTTTCTTTTTTTTTTTCTTTTTGTTTTTTTTTATATTTTGCAGTAAAAGAAATGCGACCGGATCCGATGAGGATTGCCTACGTATCACGATGCCTACGTGAATCAGATCATTACGTAGTTCGAAAAACACAAATGAGCGTGAAAGAAGCAAACTCTTTATTATTGAAGCAGTCTATTACAAACTACATTCTGCAAAAATCAAACTTTGAAAAAATAAACCTAGACTCAAAAATAGACTAAAAAATCACCCTGATGGAAAAACAAACAGAAGACGCTAAGATACAGGCTTGACTTATGAGTGCATTATGGTTTTGAAAATTGGTGTCCGCGGGGCATCATTCGGCCTCGCCGCGGTCCTAGGCGTGAAATCCCTCTCAAGTTGCTCCAGCTCATGCATAGTCTGCTTGACATAAACCATTACTGCCGAGGGGAAGGTAACACTGGACATGTTCTCACATCGCAGACATCGTCTGGTGATGGCATGGGCAATGGCTTTGATCCTATCTCTGGTTTGCTTCTTTTCTATGAGTAGGCGTTTTATCTGATCGCTGCATATCTCGAATACTTGAATATCCTGTATATGCTGATGCTCCAATCGCCGTACTTCCAGCTTCATCTGGGCTATTGAGTCATACCAGTATCTGCTCTCAATTTGGAAATCCTTGGCCTGACTAGCTGCTTTGATCTCAAGTGCTGCCATCTCTCTCTTTATCTTAACAACAGTCTTCTCGTGGTCGCCTTCCAATTGATTCAGGTATCTGCGATGCTTATCTGTTCTTGTATCCCACTGTGCTTTGAGCTCTGCTATGACGTTTTCAGATTTCTCCAAACCATCTTGCCACTCTCTGATCTCGCTTTTTAGCCTTTTTATCAGGTGCTCGTCTGATCGACGCCTTGGCTGTTTATCTGCATCCAACCTTATCTGTTTGATCTGGGCTCTGAGCTTTTCATTTTCTTGAATCAACCTGTTCCACTCTCCCAGATCGGTAGCAACTTGCACGTTGTGTTCATATTTCAAGTTTTCCACTTGTTGCTTTAACCTGCTGATTTCGACGCAATAGCCTCTTTCTTTTGCTAACCAATCCCACTGCTTTTGTGATGATTTGGTAAAATTCCGGATGTGGGGTCTCTTAGCTGGCCTTTCATGTTCGAGTTCCCTTCTGTACCATGCAAGGTAACCTGGCGCCGTTTCTCCTTTGGCTCGATCCCGCACGCAAGTATCTGATTTCAAATATTGACCCTCATTCCAGATTTGGCGAATCTTTGCTTCTGGGAACTGTCCGTTAGGACTTATCTCAACTGCTTGAGTGCTTAGATCTTCCTCATGAGGTACTGTCTGGCATCTTCCGAACTGTCTCAAGACTCGGCCGGGTGCGTAAGGTTGAATGCTCTTAAGCCCCATCAGCAAGAAATGGGTTTTAGCCGCCGACATATATAAGATCTCATCAACAGGCAACCATCCCAACGTCCATTGTATTTGGCTGGCAGTAAGAGCTTGAAAGAACGAGGTCCATGCCAGGACTCCTTTGGGCAAAATGATCCCTTTGGTTCTCGTGTAAGATTCTTCTATGCGGGTCTTTTCCGGGGAACCATGGCTCAAAATCTCGGAATGATGGCAGAGGTGCTCGGTCATCCATAGTTGTAGGAGCAAGTTACAACCTTCGAAGAAATTTTCCCCGGCTTTACAAACTGTAAGAGCTCGAAAGATGTCAGATACCACCATCGGCGCGAGAGTAATGTCGCTTTGCGTGAGCAAAGTGCTGACGACCCCAGATATCTTCAAATCAATATTTCCATCTTTTCTTGGAAATACCAGAAGGCCCAGGAACATCATCATGAATGCTACCCGTCTGTGCTCGTCCCACTTCTGACGAACTCCTTTGCTGCACAGTTTGTTGATTGGATTATTGAATCCCCCTCATGACCGTACCTATCATATATGAAGCATGGAGTACAGAATCCGGCTGCTAGATCCGGGTTGTGGACTGTTCTAGGTATTTTCAATGAATCTAGGAACCGATGTACCGTGACGACTCTTAGGGCGACCAAGTATTTTTCCCTCAAGGGAAGCTCAGTATTCCCGATGTATCCGGCCATTTCTTCCAAAGTCGGGGTGAGTTCAAAATCAGAGAAATGGAAAACATTGTGCGCCGGGTCCCAATAGGTAACCAAAGCTCTTATGATATCTCCCCGAGGCTGGATTTCCAACAGACCCACAAGACCTTTCAGATATTTCTTAACCTCATTTTGCCCTTCAACACCTAGATCATTCCACCATAGCCGTAACTTGACAGGGATTTTGGTCATTATTGAAAAATGTTCATTTTGCATCGTGCTCATCCTGCACATTTATTAAGGTGATTTTAATAAAAATGACTGACTCAAAATATTTTACAGAGGGGACCAGGCTTCGAACACGGCCTTTAAGTACTTCGGGGACGAAGATTTTAAGGCTGTGTGGGTCTAAAAATGATAAACAAAACCCAAAAGTGGCCATTTATGCAAAGTCAGCCTTCCGGCGTCCCTTTCGGGAACATTCGGCTATTCATGTCAAAACAGCGTCACCCTATTCATTTACGACTTTTTTTTATCGTTTTTTTTTAAATTAGGAAACTCAATATTGCTAACACGACCTTTCAACGCCTAGGGGACGAAGATTTTAAGGTTGTGTGGGTCAACTGGACTAAACCTTAAAAATGACCCAAAGGTGGCTGTTTATGCAAAGTTAGCCTTCCGGCGTCCCTTTCGGGAACATTCGGCTATTTATGACAAAACAGCATCACCTGACTTATTTATGACTCTTTAAAAATTTGAAACATATTTTTTGATTTTGGCTATTTTAGCAAAATGGGGGTTGAACCCGACGAGGGTTGCCTACGTATCTCACATCCGGTGAGAATCAAACCGGCGTAGTTCGGGATATCGTAAAATAGGAAAAAATCGAATAAACCTAGAAATCAGGAATGCGTATTTTTTTTGAAAAGAGATAAAGATTAAAGAAACTATTTATTTTTTTTATATTATTTTTTTTTTAGGAAAAATTTGGACTATTAGTCTGAATTCATAAAAGGGGTACTACGAAAGAAACAACACATTTTTTTGAATTATGAATTTTCGATTTTTTTTTTACTTTCAAAATAAATACCTTTTCTTTTTTTTTGATTTTGAAAGTGATAAAAGAAAATTTTTATATATATTTTTTTAATAACTCTCAATAAACAAGACAGTTTTTTTTTAGAAAAATTCCGGCGAGGTTTTGACACTACTTGGACATTGGTTTTATTTTCCAAAAATAAGTAATTATCTCCCCTACGCTGCTATTTTCCCCTTTTTTCCCTTTTTTTTTTAAGAACCGGTCGACATGCGGAACCGAAGCAAATAAATGCACAACACAGATAGGAATGCAGCATGATGGTCTTTTCCATTTCAGGTTGCCTGTCCTAGACGGACCCAACCCCTGTGTTGAGTCCCCTAAGTCAAATGCAATATGATGCAAATAAGCGTTCCTACTAGGGATCCGACATGAAGTTTCGTTATACTAGGTTTAAACCTTGGTATTTGTTCTAGACTGTGTACCCGAGCGGACAACTCGAGTCGAGGAGGGGGCTACGTACCGGGGACCCGCGAGATCGTCCGGCTTTGTAACTTGTCCGACCTCTTTCTTATTTCAGGTATTGACACTAACAGAATAGGGAGTCTCGACCAGCGAGCTTCTCCCCAGAGGTAAGAAAAGAAGGGTTTCGGCACAGTTTATATACAGTTCAGATAATATCAAAAGCGGTAAAAGACAACATTTAGCACTTTTATGCAAAACATATAATAAAGATCAGATAATAAAGCCAAATATAACAATTATTCTAAGCTCGAATTCTTGGACCCTGAACCAGTGGTTCTGGGTCACAATTCCCCAGCAGAGTCGCCAGAGCTGTCACACCTCCTTTTCGCGCGCCCGTCCCCTAAGGGTTAAATGCGCGGGTGGGGAGTTTTTCCAATTTAAGTAACAATATTCGAAATGGGATTATTTATTTAATTCAGAGTCGCCACTTGGGAAAGGTTTGGTTTTTGGTGTCCAAAGTCACCAGTTTATCTTGAATCCCAAATCGAGGAAATTTTCGACTTTTCCAAATGAAGTCTGCGAACCAGAAATTCTAAGTAAGGAATTCTGTTGACCCGAGGGAAGGTGTTAGGCACCCTCGAATCCCGTGGTTCTAGCACGGTCGCTTAAATTGTTATAATGGCTAAATATCTGATTTAAATACATGTTGTGACTTATGTGCTTTTATTAAGCTTAAACCGCTTCTATTATTATCATTTATTTTTATGGAATTGCAACGTCATGAAAATGCATCTCGGACCACGTCACAATCAATGCACCCGTAGTTGTTAACACATTTTGACTCCGTTGAGACTTGGATTTGGGTCACATCAATGTGCACCCGTGTTTAAGAATATAATTTACTTAAAATCGCGCTTAAAGAATCTAAACGCGTTATTATCTTTGGGGAAGGCAGTGGAATTCACTAAAACCGTCCCTCCCAAACTCTAAATATTTATCATTGTCAATTATTGAGGGCCCCGCAATTTGTATTTTTATTTGGCGAGGCTCGTCTCATTATTTCAGAAGTGCATCCTACAGTGACTACATTTCTATTATTTTGTTTCCAGAGATAGAAGAACGAAAAATATATGCTAATTGAAGTATATGTCTTGGCCTAAATCGGACTCCTATCAATTTCTGATTAATTACTTATAAAGTAAAAAAAACATCATGCCTTACGAAAAACTTTGGTCGAACAAAAGATTACATATGAGATTGATGAAATGCAATACTTAATCCGAACATTACATACGAAAAGATTTCTTGTTGAACTTAACTGAACTTATTTGGGCTAGATTAAAGGATAACTGGCAAAGTAAAATGTTTTAATTTGACAAACAATCATGTACTAGTTAACGAAATACAATACTTAATCCGAACACTTCTCGAGTTGAACTTAAATAAACTTACGTGGACTAATCTTGACTAAAAAAAACTAAATTAAACAGGAACAGTATCGTATAAGGTCGAAATATACATTCCCATATTAACAAACAAGCTACCGAGCTAAAACGCAACAGGATAAACTTAGTCGAATATCAGTACATGCTTTCGAAACTGCTGAATTATAAACTAATCAATTTTCACAGGCCTGTTAATGTACTATGAATATTACAGCAAATGCTTGAACTTCTTCAACCTTTTTCATTTCATGCTTTCAAACTGTTTCAATTACATCAATATGGGACTTGAAATGTGTACCTGAAAATGCTGAAAGTGCAAAGGAGAAGAAGAAGAAGATGGGGGAATCAGCAGCAGCAAAAAGCAGAATTAACAGTAGCAGCAGGACAAAAAATGCAGCAGCAATAGTGAGCAAGATAGTAGCAGCAATCAGAACAGCACAACAGGAGGGATTCTGTTGCGAGATGGAACTAGAGTTGAAGAAGAAACAGCACACAGTGTGATACTCCAGACAGTCCAATTCCGGAATATACCAAATGCAACAGAACACTAACAATAATCTCGATTGAAATTTAGAAGAAAGAACACTGCCTAACGTATTGACAATAAATGAACTTCAGACAAACAAGACCAAGTTTCTGATTTCTTAATCTGTTTTTATATCTTTCTTGCTCTCTTTCTATTCCTGCCAACTCTTTCTCTTTCTTTTCTATCCTCACAATGTATGTATTTCAAGATTTCTCTTCCAAAACTCCTCACAGTGTGTTTTTCTTTTACAACCTTCAAAGTCAGTCCTCTTTCTGTATGTCTATCTCTCCTTTTTTCCTTCCAGGTTCAGTCCTTTTATAGGCCTCAAAACTATCTCTTTTAACAGCCTGTTTTCAGAATATCCCAGTACCCTTCCCATGTGCCTTCCATTTCAATTCCAACTTTAGCTAATCAAGTATTAAACCCCATCAACATTCCCTGGCAGACTTACTTTTAAAAGGTTTAACATTTTTTTAAACTTAAAGCAAGGTATGGGCAGTAGAATATATCTGACAGCATATGCTGTCAAATTGTTTAAAACTTAAAAGCCTTCTTAATGCAGAAAAACAGGCTGTGCACAAAGCACATGAGGTGCACCAATGCACATGCTGTGCACGAGTGCACATGCCTTCCAATTTAAACATAAACAATCCTTTTTACATTAACTGATCAATTCAAACAATCTATAAGTAAGCAAAATTGGTTTTTAATTGGTTCAACAAATGTTCAACAGAAGCAAATCGATTTACTATGCTCAGACAGTTGAAACTAATTGACGACTCATGTCGACTCGACTATATTAGCATTAACATACACAATCGTAGCCAAAATCAGACATTCAGAAGTATGGGACACATGACTCGACTTATACTGATTAAAACAGAATTGTACTTCGAGGAATTAGTTAGTCAGTACAAATTTGGAATACAACCAATACACATGCCTTATCAGAATAGGAGGGGAGGGATTCAGACAAACACAGAGGTTCGAACAAAGTGGACAAACAAAAGTTGATAAAATTAAAACAAATATGAACAGACTTTTAAAACAATCATACGGACTAAAACAAATAAAGGAAAGAAAGAAACTCACCTTAAACCTTGAAAAATCAAAACCTCAAACTCGGACTCGGACAAACTTTCTTAAGGCTGAACGGACTTTAATCGAAGGGTTTCTCAAATGAGAAACACTTTGATTAAAGTCCATCAGACCTTAACCTCTTTGGTTTGAACCGGTTTGAACCAGTGACGAGGGACCTTGTGGTTTCAAAACTCAGATCTAATATTCGTGCTTCCCTAGTTAGATTCGGACCAAACCAAGTATGGTTTGGTCACGAGGAGGGTCCGGGGAGTGTCTGGTATGAAGCTGGGGTTGGTTGGTGTAGATCGAGTTTTGACTCGAATCTTCAAATGAAGATTCGAGGACTTGGGGGGTGATTCGAACCAAACGGTTAACAGGTCTATGTTCAGGGTGGTGAGGGGGTTCTATGGTGTTCAGGGCGAGGTCACCGACGTCCATGCCTCCGGTTTTCATGGTGAGGGGTACAGGGGCGGCTCTAGGGTTTGGGGATTATGGTGAAGACGATGAAGGCTGGGGTTTGGATAGGGGGGGCAGGGTAGTGTTAGGAGTTTATATAGTTAGTGAGCAAATGGATCCTGGCCGTTGGATGAGATGAGATGAAGGGCCAGGATCCTTTGGCTAAACAGGGACGACGTCGTTTCAAGGACAAAGGTTTGGGGTCGGTCCGGGTGAGACGGGTCGGGTTTGTTGGTGGGTTACGGGGGACTTATCTTGGCCGTTGATCAATCTGAGATCAACGGCCCAGATCATACTGGGCTAAAACGTCGTCGTTTGGATGTCCTGGGTATCAGGTGGTGTTGGACCGGGCAGGCCTGGTTTTGGGCTGTTTGTTTGGGCCAATTTTGTTAAAATTGGCCCAAGTCCGGAAGGGAAAGGGTCCTTTCTTCATATATTTTTTTTATTTTATTATTTATTTCCTTTTATTTTAAACAAAACTAAACTAAAAATCACGTTAAAATTAAATACGCACTCAATACATTTATTTGCACACACACTAAAATATTTCAAAACAAGTAAAATCAAACAAAACAAAATCACGGACAAAGATGCCTGTTTATGCCTTTCTATTTAAACCATGTTACGGTTCAAATTATGCATGACACGTAGACATTTTTCAATTTTGTTTTAATAAAGTAAATAAATAAAATGGGCCAAAGTCACAAATAAATCAACAAAGTGCCGCACAGAAATCCAAAAATTGTACAGCAGGATCAATTTTATTTTTTACTTCCTTTTGGAGCGATTGTCGTGCGAAACAAAAATCACGTGCTCACATACATTGATATCATAAATCTACTCTTCCTTTGTTCAGAGTTTATTATTTGTTTTCTTTTTCTTTTAATTAGTTTAGAGTCAATTACGTCTAGTTTTAAGTCTTGTTTAGATAACTAGGATAGTCTAATTTAGTTAATAGTTAATCACAAGTCTTCGTGGGTTCGACATCCGACTTTTAGTCACTTTATTACTTGACGACCGCATATACTTGCGTGTGTGTTTGGACGCAACAAGTTTTTGGCGCCGTTGCCGGTGACTTAGAATTAGCTATTTTTCTAGATTAGATTTTTACTTTTATTTTTACAGATTTTCTCTTTCTGCAAATATTTTTATTTTTATAACAATTTAATTTTTCTGTTAGTGTGTTCCTAGTTCTCTCAACATGGCATCTGGAGATGAAATACCCAGAGGTAAGATTATTGATGAAGACGCTTGGTTGATGGGAGACTATTATGGCCTGTCTTTTTGGGCTTGTCGTAACATGAATTCTGGGAGGTCTGAATTTGAATATGGGAGTAAGGGTTGGTATTAGTATGGATATTCTCGATTAGGAGAATATGCGGAACGACATCGTCTTCTAACAACGTTGGTGAATGATTGGTCTAAGGAGAGAGATGAACTTGCATATAAAATTGATAATTTTGTCTTGGTTGTATGAAACTTAGATGCATATTTAAGTGCAAAGGTTGATGCGTACGCCGTACAATTTATTAATGAGTTGTGTGAAGTTGAAAAAAATCTTCTAGACCAAATTGAGGAGCTAAAATGAGAATACCAATAACTAGATCATTGTTTTCTTAAGGATGCCAATATTGCGAAGAGTGCTCTAGAGTCATATGAGGGAGTAGATAACATTACTTTGGGAGACTTGAGTGTGTGCAAATATGGGGATGCAAATAGTAGTAAAATTCAAGAGTTATGACGCATTAGACCTCATTCCAATCATTTTTCCACATTGTGTTTAGATAGTAAGATAATAATCGAGCCATCTGAGACTATGAGGGAATCAAATGGTGAGTATGAGAGTGTCTATATTCTTGAATCTATCGTGCCAACAAGCAAAAATTACATTTCTCATCTAAAGGTCGAGAAGTGCAGAGTGAAAAATTTATTATTTGGCCTGGTTATCTTTGTAGCCCCACCAAAGGAGCATAGCCACATACTGGATGCCCTGTTAGGGGTACAATTCATAAGTTCAAGGTGGAGGCAAAAAGTGGTTCAAGTCGTGCCGCGACTTTAAATTAGGCACTTGTTGGGAGGCAACCCAGCTTTACTGCTTTCTTTTAATTTTGTTTAAGTTTTTTTCATTTTGTTATTTTTCTATATTTTTGTAGTGTTATTTTATTTTGTAGGATTATGAACATAGGAAGAAAGCCATTGGAAGTGTGCAAAAGTGAGCTAGTCGGTTGGAACTAGTGTAAGGTACCCGCACAGAGGGCCATTATTTGGAGAAGTCTGAGTATCCTGTGAGCTACTATTGCCCCCGCCTTTGGCCTTTCAGGGAGTTTTTTGTTCACCATTGTTATTTTTACTTTATTTGTGCATTGGGAACACTGCACTCTTTTAAGTATGGGGTGGAAGATTCTCTGTAGTTTGTATAGTATTATATTAGTATACTATTAGTTTCTTATTTTTTAATTTTTAGCTAGCCTCTTGTTTTTATTTGCATAGTTAGTAGAATTAATGGTATAGTATAGTAATTGTAGTTTTGGCAGCTTAATTAAAAAATTTAAAAAATTCAGAAAAATCAAAAAAAAATTTAGACTTTTCCTAACGATCGATTTTGTGGACACTTTTCTTGAGGGATTAAAGTCTAAACAAAACAAAAAAAAATTAAAATAGAAAAACACAAAAACATATTTTTTTTGTATCAATAATCCCCCGTGGTTTTTCTTTGTGCATCGGTTCTTTTCCATGAGAAGTAACTTGAACCGGATAATTTTTATTTTTATTTTTTAGGAGTAGTAAAAGGGGAAGAAGAAATCCTTTGTGCCTTATTTGATACTAGCATATTTAAGCCTGAGCTTGAGTAGTACTTTTCGCTGAGTGCTTGAGTAATGAATAAAATAGCAGACTTTCTGACACCTAAGCTCAGGGTTGTGACTCTGTATATAGCTTATTCTTATTTTCTCGTTCGCTATGATCCTGTCTATTTTAGAGTAGAATTGATCCATCTTGACTGATACTTGTGCCATGTGTGGTGAGGATTTCTTGCATATTCCATGTTATGCATCTTAGTCTAGAACTTGCCCTGTATGTTATTGAAGCAAAATAAAAGTGTTGCTCTGTTTAGAAGATGATAATAGGCTTTCTTTGATATGTCTTGTAAATTTTAGCCTTTTCACATATTGTACCACTAGTTAGCCCTTTAAGCCTGCAACCTTTTGTTTGGAAGCCGTATTTTCGCCTTGATCCTTTTGTTGAATCCCTAGTTTTTGCACCCTGCTTCCTTGAGCATTGTTTCTTAGACCGTGATATTAATTGATAAATTTGAAGAATGAGATGGTTAAGTGAAAAATGGTGACCAATGATAGCTGAAAGGTAATGAAAAGGCTTTCTTGAGAAGGAATGTGACATAAAAAAGAAAGAAAAAAGATAAAGAAAAACAATTGCTTTGAAAAAAATGGAACGTTCTTGATGTGAGGAAAAATACTTGTGAAACAATTGACGAAGAAAGGGCTGAAAAATAAAGTGAAGAGTAGAAAATAAGGGGTGATGAAGTCTAAAAGTGCAAAGTGCTTTGGGAAGAAGTCACTATTATATAATTCGCATACCCGTCCCGTAGCCAACATTACAACCCGTTAAAGTCCTATTTGATTTTATTCGAGCATACTTAATTAGTAAAGATGTACATAATGGGCAAGCCTATGGTTCTTTGTGCATACATGTGAATTCGTTTGTGAGTGCGAGAGTTGTTCTTTGATGCTAAGTCCTTAAATTATATTCATTCTTTGATTTCAGTGTATGGACTATTTATTCTTGTGAGGACACTTGTTTCATGATAGATAGGTGATGTTATTAGCTTCTTTGACAGAGTAGGTGAGCTATCTTAAATTTGGTAAGTTAGAGTCCGTCTCTAAGGTTAGGAGGTTAGCAGTTTGTTGTTTGTTTGTAACTTATATATCTTGCACGATGATAAGGAAATATATATCTTATGGTTTGAGTTGCTATAGGGCCTAATTGTTAGTATCTACTGAAGTGGTGGTGTTTCTAGGCTTGATTTATTGAGAGTAATTTTAATGCTTACTCGAGGACGAGTAAGAGTTTAAGTGTGAGGTGTTGATGTTAGGCCAAAAATGCATATATTTACCCATTGTTGCCTCACATTCTAGTACTTTTAATCGTCTTTTGAGTATTAGTTATATTATTTTGTGCTTAATATTATATTTTAATTGTGTAGGAATAAAGCGGTATGAAGATGAAGAGATTTGGAGCAAAATTGGATAAAACGAGGAAGAAAAAGAAAGAAAATTAAAATAATAAAACAAAATAGGGGGACACCCTTTGTCTTTTTGTCCCCCAAGTGGAGACAACCAAGGAAAAGTTTACCATTCAAAAGAAGGAAGGCCAATTCAGTTGAAAGAAGAGAAGGAATTAGCGTGCAAAAGCATTCTGCTTTCAGTGCCAAGACCAGCGCTTGGCGCTGGCCTGGACGCCCGGGGCGGGAATTTTTCTATTTCATCCGAGACAATGTTATTTCAGCCCTACATGATCCCAACTCGTATAAAAGGGATCCTAAACCTGTTTTGGAGGAGGAGGACATTTTTGAGAGGAAAACACAAGCATAGAGCCACCGTGGAGGCCGGAATTCATCAAGTTCCATTTTTCTTCCTCCAAACTTAGTAATTTTTATGTTTCTTTGTATGATTTGTTGTTTGGATATACCATGTCTATGTGGAGCTAAACTTCACGTTCTAGGGTTGTGGTTCTTTCATGACTATTGTTATTCGGATATTGATTTTGATTTCTTAATTTATCATATTGGTTTATTTATTCAATCCTGCACTTAATTATTTGATTGCTTGATTACCAATTGAATACTATCTACGAATCTAGAGTTGAACTCGAAAGTGGAAATTCTAGATTGCATATAGGATTGAGTAGAGCAAGTTCTTGAACCTGGGCATTGGGGAACGAATTCGTAGTTACGATAGACGTATACCTAATTGCCTTTCTTGGTTGATTTACATGAATTATTAATGCGTTCTTGTTGATTCTAACTCCATAGACATATAGGCGTTAGGTTAGCTTGAATAGGCGAGTAAGAACTCGACAGATTATTATGAGCAATATTAACCCTGTTAACCAATAAACTAGATAAATTAGTTAGTCAATTCAATTTAAGAATACAATAGGAATGTTAGATAGCCCATAACCCTAGATCGTTTTCATTAAATTGATATCATAAAAATCTACTCTTCCTTTGTTCAGAGTTTATTATTTGTTTTCTTTTTATTTTAATTAGTTTAGAGTCAACTACTTCTAGTTTTAAGTCTTGTTTAGATAACTAGGATAGTCTAATTTAGTTAATAGTTAATCACAAGTCCTCGTGGGTTCGACATCCGACTTTTAGTCACTTTATTACTTAACGACCGTGTATAATTGCGTGTGCATTTAGCCGCAACAGAATGTCCTATTTATTTTTGCTTGTCGCTTAGATTTTCTTTTTTTAAACACCTTAGGAGAGTCTAGAACTGCCTTAATTAGAGGTCTTAAATACCTCCAAGGCCATACTAAAGGGACAGGTAATGCACACATCGAGTACGTTTAATTAGAATCGCTTATATAACCACAAAGGGGAGAGTAATTGGGTAGTAAAGGATATGATGGACTGTGCGCTAATGCTATGTGTAGTTCCCCAACTTGGGGACGATTACCAAGCATTGTACAGAAGTGATCCTGTAGGCTAATAAACCTAGGACCCCTCTTTACTCCTTGTTTAAATATAATGTCCATTTGTCTAATTTGCTTTATTTGTTTATAAGACTAATTCACATGATTTGAGTTAGGCCGGGACCCACCGTTATGGACCTCGAGGGGTGCCTAACACCTTCCCCTCAAGGTTATTTCGAGCCCTTACCCAATCTCTGGTAATGCAAATCGATTTTTATGAGTTACTTGCTTTAGGTGCCCTAACGCACCTTAAATCCATTAGGTGGAGACTCTTCAAATCGCATACCTAATTCCCAAAAGGAAATGAGTTGTTCCCACCGAATGTCAAAACCTAGACTCCGCGAGGAAAAAGGGGGCGCGACAACATGGCGACTCTGTTGGAAATATTTTAGGCTCTTACCATAAAGAACTTGTTTTTTTAATTAGTCTTAAGCATGCTCTATTCTGTTAATACATGTGCACCCTTTCCTTTTCCCTTTTACTTGGATTTAATTGCTTATTTATCAAGCATTTACAATTTACTTTATTTCTTGAAATTGACTTGTCTCCTTGTTTTCTTTTTTGTAACTGTCTTTCAATTGTTTAAATACCACATTTATCATTTTTAAACGTGCAAATACTTGACAACCTACTATTTATTATTGAATAAATCATGCTCAACATCATATTCCACTCATGCATAATCAATATTATAGAAACGCTTGATGAGTGTTTACGCTCTTTCTATATATATCACCCACTAAATGTGGAAAGACGTATTTGCGGTAAAACTAGTCGATCAGCGGTGCAGTCGACGATTCCAAGCCTTTCCCCTCAAGTTGTCTGCTTGAGAGTCCCAGTCTAGACCTCTATAGAAACCTTACTCTGATTAATTGTACATGCATCATGGTCAAACTTAGCCAGGTTAATATGTTGTCCACATAATAACCCTTTAAGACAAGCCTCATCCAAAGTCCACCAGGTTTTTCATAATCCCAATAGATGCAACCACGATTGTGTGCATTAATTTTGGAGAAATAAGTGCCAATGTGCTAATCATTGTTGTATAAATAAACGAACTTGGAGGGGGAAAGGGCCTAATCTATATTTTGTTTTGCAGAAAATGAGGCACAAAGTCCCCAGGTTTGGCATGGTCGGTAACATACCATCACTTTTTCTAGATTGGTGGATGGATCTTTCGTCAAGTGACCAAAATCATGTGAAAAAGGGTCTTAAGAAATCTGCCTTCTTTATTGGACATGCATCCAAACATAATGTTGATCGAGGCTGCCACCTGTTCTGGGACAAAGAAAGGGCTGTGTTCCGCTTTGGAAACATAGAAATGACCCCTCTCTTGGAAGAAATAGGGGGATTCGCTGGGTTGCCTTAGGATAGCCCAGGTCTATTGGTACCTGAAAATCGCACCACTAGGGGATTTCTTAAGATGATGGGGATGAAGAAGAATGATGACTTGGAGTGCCTGAAAAACTCCTACATACCTTTTGACTTCCTCTATGAACGATACGGTTACAGCAGGCCTTACCGTATTTTTGATGATGAACTCTCCATTAGCTCCTTGGGTTGGATTCACCTTAGGGTCTTTGTGTTCATTGTATGTTTCTTGGGCATGCTTGTGTTCCCTATCCAAGGGGACAAAATTCACACCAGGCTGGCCATGGTGGCCAAAATTTGATGGACGGGAGGGGCATACATATACCATTGTCCCTATGATCATCGCAGACCTGTACCAGGCCTTGGAGCATTTTCAGAAGGGGCACAAATACTTCAAGGGTTGCAACCAAAGGATGTTGTAGGGTGGGTGCAGTTTTTCAACAATTTAACCGGGGACCAGGTTCAAAGGATGTTCGAGTGGTTCCGTATCGAAGAGTTCAACATCAGATCTAGGGATGTTCCCCACTTAGTACTGATTGGGTTAAGGGGCATATACCCTTATGCTCCCCTCAAGGTTATGAGACAGGCAGGCAGGAGACAGGTCATACCGCGAGTTGCTAAAATGTGTTACTTCATAGTTGATTTCCAAGGTGACGCCATTCCATACAAAAGTGAAGCACAACACATGTGGCACTTGAAGATTATTGTGGAAAAGGATGCCATCGATCCGGATCGATATCATGCTAGTCATGCGTACTTCTACCCCTCATGGTTGGATGATAACATATCAGTACTATTCGAGCCTAGGGGTTGGTCCAGGAAACAGGGTCATAGACGAAGTTGCCTAAGCACAAGTGAAGTATAACAAATTGCGCAAAAGAGTTCGCGAGTCTGAAACTAAGCGTATAGATCTACATAAAGCCGACATGGAAATGATCAATGAATGGAAAGAGAGGGCTGTTAAATCCAGCAAAAGGATGGAATATCTGGAGTACAGTCTTATGGAATTGGAAGGAAGAATGAGGAAGAGAGTCACCGATTGCCAGAACGCTGAGGGAAACGAATGAGGACATTTGGCAAGGGCATTCTTACTGCTGAACCTGCGCGAACTCAGGGATCTGATCGACAAGAGCATCCAGCCTGAAGAAGGTCCTTCTAGGACCAAGTAGATTAGGTTTACTTGCTTTTCAAATATAATAAGGCCAAGTGCCATTAGTGACTTATCTTATTTAATGTCGTTTTGGGTCGTCTATTTTTACATTAATGAAATGAGGCAATTATTGGCACTAAATTTCTCCAAATCTATTTGTCACTAGGCCAACCTCGGGCACGACGGGGATCCCAAATTAGGACACAAATTTACATTCCCGCAATATGTGTTTAAATACTGTAAACTTTTCAGAACACTTACTAACTTGTTTACCTTTTGTTTTTCTTTATTCTTTATTATTCCCACCCCCTAAGGTTGGTTCGCACATACTAGCATCATCAACATATCACACAAGATCTAGAGGCCCTCCTTCTCCTCCAAGTAATATGAGAAGCAAAAGGAAAGCTATGATGGATGACTTAAGTGGTATTCGAAAGGAAAATGCTGAGAATGCGGAATCTTCAGACGGTCGGACTACTCCAGCACCAAATGATTTGGTTTTGCGGTTGGAACAAAAGATACTAGAGTTATAGGGAGAACTTGAGTAGGTCCACAACTTAGAAAACCTCTCCCTCACCTTGAACGTCCTCGATATCATCCAACAAAATACTAAAAACCCAGCACCTCCCCAAAATATGGCAAACCAGCATCCACAAAATCCTCCCGCACCCCATCAATGTGCAACTCCACCTCAAAATTCCAATCCTTTACCAATACCAACTCCACCACAACACCATCATCAACCAATCCAGTACCCACAAGACACTACCTATCACACTCCTCAGAATATACCACAACCCATTTCTGACCCTCAAAACTATACCAACGACCATCACTATACCCAAATCCCTGGCACTCACAAAACAACCCTATATATGTGGAAACCGTACATCACTCTACTCAACCAATCTCCTATACACCAGAATCCGCTGAGAATGACCTGCTCATCAAGAACATGGCCAGGAACTCAAGAAATTGACAAGTCGAGTTCAGGGTATCAAAGGAGTCAAAGGGGTAGAAGGTCTGAATTATGAGGATCTGTGCATACAACTAGACGTGGAACTGCCGGAGGGTTACAAACCTCCCAAGTTTGAAATGTTTGACAGAACAGGTGATCCCAAGGTTCATTTGAGAACTTACTGTGACAAGCTCGTGGGGGTTGGAAAAGATAAAAGGATCCGAATAAAATGCTTCATGAGGAGTCTTACCGGAGACACCCTATCCTGGTACATAAGCCAGAACCCTAAAAAGTAGGCCAATTAGGTAAGCATGGGGTCAGAATTTATGGACCGGTTCAGGTTCAATATGGAGAACGCACCGGATGTCTTTTACATCTAGAATCTAAAGATGAAGCCAACTAAAACTTTCTACGAGTATGATACTCGGTGGAGGTCAGAAGTAGCCAAGGTCAGACCAGCACAAGAAGAAGAGCAAATGAACAAGTTCTTTGTCAGGGCACAGGACCCACAGTATTATGAAAGGCTAATGGTCATTGAGAATCATAAGTTCTCCGATATCATCAAACTCAGAGAAAGAATTGAAGAGGGTATTAAAAGCGGGATGGTGACAAATTTCGAGGCACTACAGGCCACGAACAAAGCATTATGACCAGGCGGCATATCAAATAAAAAAGAAGTAGGGGCAGTAATGGTGGCTCAAGGCCCAAAATCTCCGCTAACATATCAAACACCTCCACCAACATACCAACACTCATCTCCGAAATATTCTCAACCTGCCATCTCCTATCACACTTATAACACCCAGCCAGCCTATTATCATTCCCCTCCAACTCGTCCAAATTACCAGAAACCTAGACCTAAATTTGATTGAAAACTACCCAGACAATACACCGCTATCGCTAAACCCATCGACCAGCTGTACGAAAGGTTGAAGGCCACTGGTTATGTCACTCCTATTCCTGCTGTGGCAGTGGATAACTCATTACAATGAGTCAACCCAAACAAAACTTGTGCATATCATTCCGGTATAAAGGGGCATACCATTAACGAGTGCCGAACATTGAAAGATAAGATCTATACATTGATTGATAACAAGGTCATACAGACAAAGGAAGCTGCGCCCAACATCCGTAACAACCCTCTCCCGGATCGGGGTGACGGGGTCCATGTTATAGAGATGGATGAAGAATGGGATCCCGAGGAGTCAATCGGGCTTATTCGGGAAGGCGATGAATTTAAACATGCAGTCACACTCACTCCTATTATGGTGTAGACACAACTATCAGTCGAGGTTGAGGTAACTACATCGGTTCCATTTGAGGTAGAGGTAGCTCCGCCTACAACCACACCTGCTCCATTTGAGGTAGAAGTGGCCACACCTTTCACAGTGACAGTATCAACCACACCTCCTTTCAATTCCAAGGCCATACCTTGGGATTATGTTGCCGAATCTAGGAGAAAAGGAAAATAATAAATGGACAAATCTGATGCTGCACAAGGAATGACCAAAACAGAAAGGATCTATACACCTGAACACTTGGGAGGATCGAGCAAGGAGGCTGCTACTAAGCAATCTGTTATTGAAACTAGACCGGATGATCTTTGGAGGAAAGTACATGCGAGGGAATACTCCATTGTCGATCATTTGAACAAAACCCCCACCCAAATATCCATCTTATCACTATTGCAAAATTCAGATGAACACAAGAATGCTTTGATGAAGGTGTTAAATGAAGCTTATGTGCCCAACAATATCACCTGCGGTGAAATGACTAATATGGTAGGGAAAGTGCTGGAGAGTCATAAGTTCACTTTCCACGAGGATGAATTACCGCCTGAAGGGTTAAGTCACAACCAGGCATTGGATATTACGGTACAATTTGAAGACAAATTCATTGCCAGAGTCTTGATAAATGGAGGTTCAAGCCTCAACATTTGTCCATTGACTACTCTGAAATGATTGGGCAAAGGTTTTTATGAGATACATGCAGGAAGTATGAACGTGAAAGCCTTTGATGGGTCTCAAAGGGCCACAATCGGGGAGATTAATCTTTGCTGACCGGAAATCGCCTCATGGCGTCGGACCACCTCCAAACCGCCTCGAAATTATACCATATAATCCTGATCCGCTCCCAAACATCAATATCTCATTAGCTTTTCCCAAATCACCACCCAAACCTTCCGATTTCAAATTCAAAAGTCACACCCTAAACCCTAGGTCGCCCAAACAACCCCAAATTCACATCATAGGACCCTCAACTTCCCCTCACCACTAATCTACCAATGATTCCCCAAACCCCCCCTTAAATTTTCTCAAATTTTAGATATCAGGAAATCAGAAACCCAAATACCCATTTTCTTGATGCTGGTCATTTTTTCTGGCCTGATTTAGTTCGAAATTTATGTTAATCAATCGTTTCCAATAGGAACAATTGATTAGCATATGTTGAAGCTATTTCAAAGGAGCTCCGGCTTGCCATAAAACCTCTCTAGTATATTTCTTTAGCTTATTTTACCTTTCATTGTGTGTTGTTCTTATTTTCTGAAGATTTGAGTGCATGTGTTAGTTTGGTCTATCCGTTTTAGGTTAATTGCTAGTTTAGCTTTAAATTACGTCCAACATGTTAACTAAAATTAATTTCATTGTTAATTTGTTGATCTAATCACTCGTAGATTAATTAGGCTAATCTTCTGGTTTTTCATTGCATTTTTCGTTTCAGTTCTTTATCTAGTGTACTGATTTGCTATGTGTGTTTGAAAACAATTTTTGCATAAAGTTTGCCTAGTTTAATCCTGTGATTTACTATAGATCAGGGCTGTTTGGTTTAAAGGTCAGACTTAATTCTAAGTTTTGAATGATAGTCAAGCCTCTAAGAATTATAATTAAAAACAGTTTTCAGAAATTAAATATTGGAATCTCCTACATTGTTCTACGAGTTTCCCATAAGGATTTTGAAATCAAAACTTAGGTAGGAATTGGAATAATCAGTAATTGAAGGGGTAAAAATTGTATAGCTGTCCCTATTTCTAGCATGAAAAATGCTGGAATTGGGCTGAAAAAGGACAGACAACTGTCCAAATATATTGTACTAGCTGACACTTAGGGAATTTAGGGTAGAAAATATCATTTTGATGCTGTTTTGGCATACCCTATAAAAGAAAAGGTTACTCCCTCATTCTAGACCGAATTAATGAGCGTATCTTGACCTAAAAAAACTTCAGAATACAAAGAAAAAATCCCTGAAACTTTTCAGGCTAAAAAACTTAAGTTTTCTAGTTAGATTTCTAGGCTGGTTTTTCTGGTACTCTGATTTTTGAGAAGTTTGAGTGTTGGTTCTTGGTTTTCTGGGCTGGTTTCTACTGTTGTTGTTTGGTTTTGGTTGCTGCTCCATCTCTAAGTTTTCAGTTAGCATTTTACTTGTTTTTGGTGCTGGTTTTTGCTATTGTTAAGGTACTGATTTCACCTTTCTTAATATATTGCCTGTTTGAAAGGTTATGATATCAAAAGATGCAATTATATGTGATAAATGAATGTCCTTTTTATATAGTTGTTTGATTACATTGTTATAGATCAAGTTAATCTATTGTTATGTTGGGTTTAAGGGTTTGAAATAATCTGGTATGAGTAGCTTGGTTGATACATTGATGCTTGTAGTTTTCCTCTTGAAAGTAACCTTGTTTGAAGACGCTTCTTTAGTTAAATGTTCACCATGTTAACACTGATTCTGAATATTAGTTGTTGAAGTCATTTCTTCTCTTCTTCTTCTATTGATGAACAACATAATGTTTTGCTTGAGGTCATATTGCCTATGGGCTATAACTTGTGAATTTGGTCACTAGTTGGCCAAATCAGCATATTTTGAAAGCCAAAAGCTGGAATTTGGTGGTTGTTATTATGCTGAAATTAATGGTTTCAAGTGGTGAACTAAGCTTGATGGATCAATTATATCCAAAAGGAGTGAGTGTTCACTAGGCTGTCCATTCCAGAAAGATTGTAATAGAGTTTGTTGACATCTTTACCTTTTAAAAAATGGAATTTTAATCTAATAGATTAGTTATTGTTGTAGTAATTCATGTATCAAGTACTCCAATGTAATTGCCTTTACATTATTTATTATAGAAATGCTTCTTTATTAGTGTAATTTGTAATGTCCCAATAGTTAAGGCTATGGGCCAATTGCTAAAATTAGACTTCTGCTTCTGCGATTCAGATTGGGCCAGACTCGCAAATGAGCCCAGTTGGGAAAAATGTTCTCAAACGAGTCCGGGCCTAGGCCATTGGGCCTGGGCATTAAACCCAATAGCTTGACCGCCCAGCTATGGACTTACCTTTTGAACTATAGCATAAACTTATTTCTTTTATGTATTGTAAATCATGTGTAGTGTAATTAATTTTAAAACTCTAATTTTATTATGATTTTTACATTGAAATGAACTAGACTCCAACTTTGGATAAATGTGTTACAGATGGACTTTATTGGTATTAAGCACAAACTCGTAACATGCCCAGTCCTTTAAGAGTAGCGACTCGGCCAGCCTTTGCCAAATAGCTCAATTGGGCTGCTTCATTTTATCTTGGGCTTATAACCTTTAAAGTTATGATTTAATTAAGTAGTTGATACCTTTTATCATTAAATATTGCTGTAGATGCTGGGAACGATAAAAGATAGCTAGGAAATAATTTGAACATCATAGTTTGCTTTAGGCACGAAATTAAATCATCATAACTATGTGTACGGTTCCTGTGACATAGTTATGATACCTAATCCCAAAAATCGGGTGTGCATTTCATGTGATCCGGTCCTAACAACTTTGAACAATAATAAAATAAATGTATCGCGAATCGCGGGTACATTTCATGTAGCATGGTTTGCGGTGTGTTCCAAAACGGCAAGTGTATGACAATGGTAACTTGTTCAAAAAATAATTCCATAAATCCTAAAAGCGGTTATAAATAATTAAAAGCGGTATAAAAGGTAAAAATGCACAATAGATTCTAAATATATTATTAATTAGATAATTAGGCCAATTATTAATAGTTAAGAGACCGTGCTAGAACCACAAAACCCGAGAATTCCTAACACCTTCTCCTGGATTAACATAATTCCTTGCCTAGTTTTCTGGTTTTGCAGACTTTTAAATAAAGTCAAAATTCTCCTCGATTTGGGATTTAAAATAAACTGGTGACTTGGGACACCAAATAAACTATTCCAAGTGGCAACTCTGAAAAATAAATAAATAATCTCATTTCGAATAATGTCACTTTAATTGAAAAAACCTCATTTATATCCCCCCGCGGGTAAAAAAGAGGTGTGACAGTTCTGGCGACTCTGTTGGGGAAAAGAACCCAAAACTTTTGGTTCAGGGTTCAAGAATTCGAGCTTAGAATAACTGTTATACTTGGATTTATTTATTATCTGATTTTTACAAGTTTGAGCCTAATGTGCTAATTGCCGCTTTTTACCGCTTTGATATCGTTTGGACTATATATAAATTATTACGAAACCCTATTCTCTTTGAGTCTTCTAAATTATCTGGGAAGTGTGCACTTCATGTGACTTCTTTTATATTAGAGTCATATCCCAATTTTAGAACAAGGTTCGGACAAGTTGCAAAGCCGATGAAGCTTCTGCATTCCCGGTACGCCGCCCCCCTCGGCTCGAGCTGTCCGCTTGGGTAAGCCAGGTCTAGAACAATACACCCAGGTTTTAAAACCTAGAATAACATAGTCTCATGTCGGATCCCTAGTAGGAATGCTTGTTTGCATCACGTGCATTTGACTTTGGGGACTCAACACAAGGGTTGGGTCCGTCTAGGACAGGTGCACCCGAAATTAAAAGACCATCCTGATGCATTTTACCTGCTACTTGTACAATTATTTGCCTCAGATTGCATATTGACCGGATTCTAGAATAAGGGAGAAAAGCTGAAAAAATCAAATTGAGGTATGAGAGAGATAATTACCTGCCTTTGAAGAATCTGGTGTTCAAAATATCCCGAAACTCTGCCGAAATTTTGAAAAAAAGAGAGAAAAATAAAAAGAAAAGAAAGGAAAATTGTTTCAAAATATTTTATGTTTTTTCTATTGTGTCAAAACTTCCTGAACTCCGCAGGTTTGATTCTCACCAGATGTGGGATATGTAGGCAACCCTCATCGGGTCCAACCCCATTTTTGCAAAATAACCCAAAAATATGAAATGTTGTCATTTTTGTCATAAATAAAGTTAGGTGATGCCATTTTTGTCTAAATAGCCAGAAATGTCCCGCCAGGACGCCAGAAGGCTATTTTTGCAAGAATAGTCACCTATGGTCTTTTTAAACTTTTGGCCAATTAGCAAACACAACCCTAAAATCTTCCTTCCCGAAGTGCTGAAGGGCGATATTTCCAAAGGTGTTTTGTTTTGAGCAAGTTGTTTGAGTTGCAATTTTGCAAAAATAATAGTCTTCCTTTTGGGTTAAAATAAATCATGGGTTTTTAACCGATCACTTTAAATAAATGCGCATAATGAGCACTATCGAAAATGAACCTTTCAAAGTTGTAGAGGAAATCTCGATAGGACTCCATATGTGGTGGAATGACTTGGGGGAGGTCAGCAGAGGCGCTGCAATAAAAGCTTTAGGCAGGCTTACCGGTCTCTCGAAGATTAAACCAAGGGTGGACATAATTGAAGCTTTGATACCGTTTTGGGACCCGACGCACAATGTGTTCCATTTCTCTGATTTTTACTTAACCCCTACACTTGAGGAGATAGCAGGATATGCTGGCCTTAACGAGAATCTCAAGGTCGATACCTAGTGGCTCCAAGAGCTGTGACCCCTCACAAGTTTCTGGATCTTCTGAGTATCAGTCGGGAAGTCAAAGATGGAAATTTGGCTGAAGGATTTTGCACATTCTACTTCCTATACCACCAATATGGGGACCCCCAACGGTTTTGAGGCGCCAGATATCGGTTTAAGTCATCAAGGGAATAAAGGCAAATGGGAAGCACACCAGGGATTGGCCTTCATAGTGGCATTCTTAGGCACTCTAATCTGCCCAAGGAGTTATGAACATGTAGAGTTAGGGCTCGCAGGAGTGGCTGATTTCATGATCAAAAAGGCTGATGGCACCATTACACCAATGATCCTAGCAAAAATTTATTGAGCTCTAACTGTTTGTCGAGCAGGGGGAAAGTTCTTTGAGGGTTGCAACTTGCTCTTACAGATTTGGATGGTAGAACATCTTTGCCATCACCCGGGTTACATGAACTATGGTCTGATAAGTCTCAACTGCATTGAAGAAAACGAAAACCGGGTAGACTGTCATGAGTTTTTGGACGGTACAAAAGCATGGTTTGCACATTTGGGTTCCTTGATTGCAAGCCAAATTGAGTGGACATTCGACTGTCTCCCGGTCAACAAAGTTATTTACATATCGGTCAGAGTGTGTTTTCTTCTATTAATGGGCCTTCGGAGTATTCAGCCGTATGCTCCACATAGGGTTCTATGCCAGCTGGGCAGGTACTAAACTGTCCCTCATGATGAAGATTTGAGTCGACAAGTCATTGAACTATGTCCAAAAGCTGCATTCCCAGAAGAAAAGGTTCGCCAGATTTGGCATCAATGTAGGTTTTTGGAGCCACAGACTCGAGTACGGGATTTGTCCAGGGGTGAGGTAGAGCCTAGCTACACATCCTGGTATGGAAAAAGGGTTTGAGTCTATCAAGAGCCTGAACAGCCCGCCAAAAGGCCCCATGTACAACAGTTCACTGATGGGGCACAAGAACAATAGAATTAGTTAGCAAAAGAGAAAAGCTATAGGGCTACGATAAGCAGATTAGAAAGGCAAATCAGAGACCTTAAATTTAATAGCAGTTTACAGGCCGCTGCAGATGAAGGGGAGAAGAAAAATTTGTCTCGAGAAAACGAGGCCCTCCAAGCCCAGATTCAAAGGATGAAGATAGCTGCTGAAAACCCGGAGAGGAGCAGAATAGATAAAAAACTTATAAACGGTCTTAGGCGAAAAGTGTGCGATTATGGGACCGATTTGGAAAAAGCCGAAGATAAATTGATAAGAACCCGAGAAAAATTGGCAAAGAATACAGAAGAACGGGCAAAGTTTGTTCAGCAGCTAAAAGGAAAGTATGACAAAGAAGTCACAAGTTTAAAGAAAAAGCTAACCACTCTTGAGAACAAAATGGCTCAGCAAACAAAGAACTTTAAAGAGGAAAGAGAGCATTGTTATGCATTGATGTCTCAATTGGAAGAAGACATGCAGTAGTTACAAGAGCAAAACCATACAACCACCCAAGTTCTAGAGGCCAGGTCTCAGCAGATTGGACGCCTACTACAAGAAAATGGCATCATTAGAGAAATGATTAGAAGAATTGCTGATTATGTCGTCATGAAATGCCATAAGTGTGAGGATATGACAAGATCCATGTTCTACACTGCTGTGATGATTTTTGTTCATCAGATAATAGATGGCCTATATCGCCTCCAAGAAGATATGGCACGCAGGTCTGCGGCGAGACCGACTGATGTCCCGCGAGCCCCTGGAGTAGTATTAGAGGCACTTATGTATTCCTGATTTTCTTTTCGAGTCTGTATTTCAGTTTCTTTTAAAGTCTGTTAGTCTACTTTGAGTCTGTTTTGGTTTTTTCAAGTTCTTAAGTATGTATGTCGGAGTCGTTGTAATAGAGGAAAATCAGAAGCTTTTATTTAATGAAAATTTGAAAACCCAAAAAATGTTTCTTTCTTTTATTTCGCATTTATCCCCTGGACTACGTAATGATCTAATTCACGGGGCGTCGTGATACGTAGGAAATCCCCATCGGATCCAGTCATAGCTATAGATAATTCAAATAAGAGGGAAAATGATGAAAAAGGGCACAAGAAAAAGAGAGAAAACAATGCAAAAGAGAGAGCACAAAGAAAAGAGAGAAAATAATGAAAAAGCGCAAAAGAAAAGAAATGATTCAAGATCTGGGAGATAACAAAAGCCAGGATGAGACACACAACCATTGCAAAACATGTAGAAAAATGTTTAACTGTCTAGGTGCATTGCATTCCTCCAACGTGCGATCCTTATGTGTTAAATGTCTCAAACTAACCGGTTTGTTATGTATGCTATTGAGACCAGGTTTTGTTTTTAGGTGGTTGGTTTTGTGGTAACTATGCTTCGCACCCTTACTTTACAAGATCTAAAGAGAGTGTTAAGATGACATCAAAGAGTCACCTACAAATCATTAACCCCTCAGAGGATAGCCCGATATCGATTATCCCAATGTCAGAGTCAGTAACTGCTGAAGAGAACGGGATACTATGCCTCCGCATATTGGAGATGTGGGATGCTTGGTCTAACGATAGAGAACTACCCAGTGCAATCCCTGGTTTTCCCGAACTAATTTCCAGAACAAGTGGAACCTCCAACATCCCTATAACTTACCCGGCCACCCCGTTCGATTACCCCACTATGTCAACCCATTTCACCAGAACGCCTTTTGAGGTTCGCCCCTAGGCATTATTTTTGGGAGTGTCTTCTAACATATTCATCGCACCACCAGCCTCAACTATGACACAGCCAACAATGACCAGGCCAGGTTTCGAGTCGTCAACCTTTGCTTTCCAAATACCATCATTTTAACTGGACACGACTCATGTCACACCAAACTCCTATCCTCAGCACCCTCGGTATGAATCTACCATGGAACAAGAGAGAACTGTGAAGAACCCTGAGCAAGAAGAGATTAATCGCAAAATAAAAAGCATCGAACAAAGTCTCAAGAACATGCAAGGCCTGAGTGGCCAGAAAAGTGTCTCCTACGCTGACTTGTACATGTTCCCACATGTTCATCTGCCCATCGATTTTCAAGACTCCCAAATTTGAAAAGTATGATGGACATGGAGACCCCATAGCCCACCTGAAAATGTATTGCAATTAGTTAAGAGGAGCGGGCGAAAAAGAAGAACTCTTGATGGTTTACTTCGGGGAGAGTTTAGTCGGAATTGCATATGAATGGTATATGGACCAAGACATCTCCCACTGGCACATATGGACGACTTAGCCCGAGACTTTGTTAGACAGTTCCAGTACAAGGTGGACATAGCTCTAGATAGAAACTCTTTGTCCAATTTCAAAAACAAATCTTTAGAAAGCTTCCGAGAGTATGCTATCAAGTGGCATGAACAAGCTGCCAGGGTAAAACCCCCAATGGATGAGACTGAGATGGTCAGTGTCTTCTTGCAAGCCCAAGAGGCTGATTATTTCCAGAACATAATGTTCGCTATGGGTAAGCCATTTGCAGAAGCCATAAAGATTGGGGAAATGGTGGAAAATAGGTCGCATTCTGAGCCAGTCGGCTATAAGAGCCACTTCTCAAGCAATCCAAAGCGGGTCGGGGGGTGTAGCAAATCCGAAAAAAGAAAGAAGAAGTATCAATGATGGCCTCAAGTCTGAGAAACCCCCGTCAACCTCGAGGTTACTTTAGTTCCTCTTCAACACCCTGCAACATTACTAGCCTCACCAAGATGTGACATATGCCATGAATCCTCAGCCTTAAGTAGTAATGAACGCCCAACCATACGCTCGGCCGCAATAACATTATAACCAGAACTGAGATCCACTTCCAAGAAACAACCCTCCTTACCAAGCCTCGTATAATCCATGCCCTCCACAGAATAATTATCCATATAACTCCCGTCCCCGTGAGCTACCCAGAAAAACTAACTTCACACCCATTGGTGAATCATATTCCAGCCTCTTCCCAGAATTAGTCCAAATGGGTTTGTTACAACCCGTACCTCCAAACAGGAAAAACCCAGAGTCACCCTTCTACCGACCTAGTACCCGATGTGCTTATCATTCAGGGGCAGAAGGGCACGACACTGAAGATTGATGGACCCTTAAGACGGCGGTCGAAAATCTGATAGAATAGAAGTGGGTAGTGTTGAGGGATGAGGAAGTTCCCAATGTAACTAATAACCCATTGCCGGCTCACAATAACGGCCAGTCATTGGGATGATCTGTGAGGACAAAGAATTTGACCTAGCTATGAAAGCTATCATTGATATTACTGACATAGAAAAGAAACCCAAAGCGGCAACAAAGAAAGCTAATGATGAGAAGAAAAGCAACTCCACTCCTCAAAGCACAGAAAAGGTTGTGGAAACCAAGGTAGAGGAAGTACCTCGTAAAGATTCCGTTCTCTATGTTCCCAGGGCCCCCAGAAAAGAACAGTTTGTGTTGAGTCCCCCCAAAAGGTTTGAGCAAAATAAGGTTACACTGAAGGTACCAAAGATGTACCTACCAAAAGGGACTTATATGGCACGGGGGCTGATAATTTCACCCAGGCTGACTAAGCCCGTGGTTATCAGCCACGCACCACAAAATCCCATGAAGGACCCCACTGTCGTCCCCTGGAACTACAATAAAGCAGTGGTGACGTACAAGGGAAAGGAAATCATGGGGGAGGTGAATGAAATGAACCCGTTTGGGAAGTACCTCAACTTATAAGAATTGAACAAGATGAAACAGAAGCATTTTCTGCTCCAAAAAGCAAGTCAGTGCTGAAGAGGCAGATGAATTCTTCCAAAAGATGAAAACCTCAAACTGCGCCGTGATTGATCAACTCAGAAAGTCCCCCTCTCAGGTATCACTTTTGTCCCTACTGATAAGCTCGAATGAGTATCAGAAACTGATGTTAAAGCGCTTAATGAGGCATATGTTCTGGTCGAGACCACGGTTGAGCAATTGGAAAGAATGCAAAACAATTTTTTGAAGTCAACCAGATCTCATTCAGCCGAAATGACTAGCCTCCGGAAGGGGATGCCCACGACAAAGCTCTTCATTTGACCGTTAAATATGAAGGATACTACGTGAAAAGAGTTATGTTGGATGGTGGATCTGGGGTTGACATCTGCCCTCTCTTGACCTTACAGAGAATGGAAATTGGGACTGAAAGGATTAGACCAAACAATGTTTGCGTACGTGCTTTGACGACATCATGAGGGATACGATAGGGGAGATTGATTTGATCCTAACCAACGGCCCTATGGATTTTGATGTAACATTTCAGGTTTTGGACATGGACACCTCCTACAATTTTCTCCTAGGAAGGCCTTGGATCCATGATGTAGGAGTCGTACCCTCTACTCTCCACCAAATGGTTAAGCTTGAGCATGAAGACCAAGAAATCGTGGTCTATGGAGAAGATGAGCAATCAATCTATAGGGATCCATCAGTCCCATGTCTGGAGGATAAGGGAGGTAGTGAGCACATAGTCTACCAAGCTTTTGAGATCGTGGTTGCGAAACAGTGTGAGGAAGGAACCCCGTGTCCTTAACCTTTCTTATCAAACGCGTCAATCATGGTCGCCAGTGAAATGATCAAACATGGATACAAGCCCGGGAAAGGGCTCAGGGCATCTTTACAAGGCATTACAGAGCCCATCACTTTGACTGCCAGTGAGAAATTCTTTGGCGTCGGTTTCCAAGCTACAGAAGCTGACATAAAATGGGCTAATGAATGTAAGAACAATGGGTGGGTTCTGCCTCAGCTAGTCCCGCATCTCACCAGAACGTTTGTTAAGCCAAGGTACATAGAAGAAGAAGAAGAAGAGGCCTTCAAGACCGAAGAAATTGAGGACATCTGTGGGGCAATGAGGCAAATGTTATATGAGGCTCACATGGTCCAACCGGGTAAAGGCTCAAGTACTGCTGAGGTGAAATATATGGGGCCAAATGCCAAACTTAAAAATTGGAAGGCTACTTCGTTCCCAGTTAGGCGGGAATCCCGGTAGTTCAGTCTTGCCATCTTTTCTGCATTCCGAGTTATTTCAGGGTGTAACTCAAATGTTTTTAGTTTATTGTCTTTTAAATTCCAATGTAAATCCTTCTATCTTCAAATTCAATGAAATAAAATCAATATTTTATCGTCTATGAATCCCTTTATTTATTCTTTCTAATTTTTGTTATTTTTCTCTTATCTCTCTTTTCAGTTCTAATAATACGGACTTAAATAACATGACATGCTTGCGGACTTCATGCCCATATCTTAATACGTTGTCTAACTATGAAGTAATGAGTCAAGAACTAAAATATGATGAAGATGAGGCTTTTAGGGAAATAAACCGAGAACTGGAACAATTTGAGAATAAGCCTAAGCCAAAATTAAATGAAACTGAGCCAGTTAATTTGGGTAGTTCGGAAGAGGTCCATGAAACCATGATAAGCATTCACGCTGATGAAAGAACTATCGATGCATTGATCCAACTTTTGTTCGAATTCAAAGACGTGTTTTCCTGGTCCTATGATGATATGCCAGAACTGAGTGTTGATTTAGTAGTGCACAAATTGCCAACTTACCCCGGTTATCTCCCTATCCAACAAAAATAGAGAAAGTTTAAAACAGAAATCAGATGACAAGATCAAAGAAGAAGTCACCAATCAATTGATAGCCGGTGTGATACGAGTAGTCCGATACACCACATGATTGGCTAATGTGGTCCAAGTGCCAAAGAAAGATGGGAAAACCTGGGTGTGTGTTGATTGTTGGATTTGAACAAAGCAAGCCCCAAGGACAACTTCCCATTACCAAACATCCACATCCTTATTGACTACTGTGCCAAACATGAGATACAATATTTTGTGGAATGTTATGCTGGGTATCATTAGGTTTTAATGGATGAAGAAGATGCAGAAAAGACAGCTTTCACCACACCTTGGGGTACTTACTATTACAGGGTCATGTCGTTTGGTTTAAAGAACGCTGGGGCAACTTACATGAGAGTTATGACTGCTATATTTCACGACATGATGCACCTGGAAATTGAGGTATATGTGGATGATGTGATCATTAAATCTAGAATGCAGGACGACCATGTGCGGGATCTGAGAAAGTTCTTTGAGTGTCTATGTAAGTATGACTTGAAGTTAAATCCAGCTAAATGTGCATTCGGAGTTCCATCTGGGAAAATTTTGGGGGTTATAGTCAATCGGAGGGGCATCGAGCTAGATCCAACAAAGATAAAATCTATTCGCGATTTGACACCTCCAAGAACCAAAAAAGAGTTTATGAGTATGTTGGGAAGGTTGAATTACATCAGTAGATTCATTGCGCAACTGACTACTACCTGCGAGCCCATATTTAAGTTGTTGAAGAAAGATGAGCCAATTAGATGGACAGATGAATGTCAAGAAGCTTTCAACAAAATTAAAGAATATCTGTCGAATCCACCAGTGTTGGTCCCACCCGAGCCTGGAAGGCCTTTGTTCTTGTACTTGACAGTGTTGGAGAATTCTTTTGGATGTGTTCTTGGGCAATATGATGTGACCGAGAAGAAAGAACAAGCCATATACTATTTGAGCAAGAAGTTCACTAGTTATGAAGCCAAGTACACTTTGTTGGAAATAACTTGTTGCGCCTTAACTTGGGTCACTCAGAAGCTCAAGCATTACTTGTTGGCTTATACCACCTATCTCATAACCAGGCTAGACCCCTTGAAATACATATTCCAAAAACTGATGCCCACAGGGAGGTTAGCTAAATGGCAAATCCTGCTTACCGAGTTTGACATAGTCTATGTCATCCGCACAGCAATGAAATCTCAAGCCTTGGCGGATCACCTAGATGAGAATCTTGTTATGATGAATATCAACCCTTGAGTACTTACTTTCCGGACGAGGAGGTAAATTCAGTTGAGGTAATTCCAGAAGACACCAATGCTTGGAAAATGTTCTTCGACGGAGCTGTGAATGCTAAAGATGTCGGGATTAGGCCAATTTTGATTTCGTCCACTGGTAAGAACTATCCGACCATAACCCAGCTTCGGTTTCTTTGTACGGACAACACTTCCGATAATGAAGCCTACATTATGGGCATGAATATGGCAGTCGATCAGGATGTGGAAGAATTGTTAATCATGGGAGATTCTGACCTGATTATTCGACAAGCTCAAGGTGAATAGGAAGCTCGATATATCAAGCTTATTCCATATAGGCAACATGTAGAAGATCTTAGCAAACAGTTCAAATCCGTCGAGTTTAGGTATAACCCTCAGTTCCACAATGAGTTAGCTGATGCACTGGCCACTTTAGCTTCAATGCTGCCGTATCCAGGTAATGTCCACATTGACCCACTGGAAATCTAAATTTGAGAAAGACATGGTTATTGCAATACAGTTGAAATGGAACCATATCTTCAGCCATGGTATCATGATCTCAAAAGATTCTTGAAAACAAAGGAATATCCCGAACAAGCTAGTAGAGACCAAAAGAGAACCATCAGAAGGCTCGCCAGTAGTTTCTTCTTGAGCGGAGAAGTCTTGTATAGAAGAATTCCAGATTTGAACCTTTTAAGATGCGTGGATGCCCAAGAGATCGGAAGAATCATGAATGAAATACACGCAAGAGTATGCGGACCCCATATGAATGTATACGTCCTTGCAAAGAAAATCCTTCGGGCAGGTTATTATTGGATGACCATGGAAAAGGATTGTTTTAGTTTTGTCCGAAAATGTCATCAATGTCAGGTACATGGTGACCTGATTCATGCACCGCCTTCAGAATTGCATCCTATGTCGGCACTGTGGCCGTTTGTTGCTTGGGGTATGGATGTCATTGGGATAATCGAGCCAAAAGCTTCAAACGGGCACAGATTCATCTTAGTTGCCATCGACTATTTCACAAAGTGGGTTGAAGCAATCACTCTCAAAGCCGTCACCAAGAAAGCAGTGGTGGACTTCATGCATTCCAACATAATCTGTCATTTTGGTATTCCTAAAACTACCATTACAGACAATGCTGCAAATTTGAACAGTCATTTGATGAGGGAGGTATGCAAATAATTTAAGATCGCGCATCGGAATTCTACCCCTTATCGGCCCAAAGCTAATGGTGTTGTTGAAGCAGCGAACAAAAACATCAAGAATATCCTCAGGAAAATGATTCAAAGTTCTAGATAATGGCAGAAAAGTTTCCTTTTGCATTATTGGGATACCGCACAACTGTGCACATATCAGTTCGAGCAACACCCTATCTATTGGTTTATGGCACTGAAGCCGTAATACCTGCAGAAGTTGAAATTCCCTCTCTTCGAATCATCGTTGAAGCTGAGATTGAGGATAATGAATGGGTCAAGACCCGTCTAGAATAGTTAACCCTGATTGATGAAAAGCGGATGGCCGCAATTTGCCACGGGCACCATAAAAGCGGATGGCCGCAATTGGAGGATGTGATTACTTGGATCTGATACAATCAAATGACAGAAATAAAATTAGAGAGTCTTATTGGTGAAAACCAACATGGGCACCATAAGGCGATGGTAAGTAGAGAAATTGAAAATGAGAGAGTCTTGTTAGTGAAAACTCGGAAAGAGCACTATAAGACGATGTTGAGAAGAGAAATGAGGAGGTCAGTTGGTGAAAACCCACAAAGGGCGCCACTGATCGAAAAAGGGATCCCTTACAACCATTGGTACTGATAGAGTACTAGCAAGGTTTCTCAATTTTGAGGTATGGGTTATGATGGGTTTATGAGAGTTGTATGGTTTGCACAGATCGGGTATCCAGTCCAAAAAGCGTGTCATATCTATTGAAGTCTGTGTGCACTCCAGATAAGTCCTTCTTTCCTTTCCCCGAAAGGGACACTTCTCGTTTAAATTCATTGTCCTGTCCGTTGTTTACTTTTCTTTGAATCCCTTTCGGTCTAATTCTCCTCCGAAACTAATACAAACAAAAGATGGAAAGATTGGTTTTACATGGTTTTGTTTGAGAAAAATCTAATATTCAAGAAAGCTCCCAGCTTCAGCAGGTGAATCAAATTTTCCTCAACTGGCCATAATGACCGATGCTCCAGAGTCAAAAACTCTTGAAAAGAAAGGAAATCAAAGTCAAGTGCCCATAAAGGCAAAATAAGTTGGAAAAAGTCCAAGATCCCCGGGTGTAGAAATGAAACCAATTTCCAGAGAGCCAGCGAGCAATGGAGATTTTTATTGAAAGAGCTAGGCCAAGATCAAGTGATTGAAACAATCAAGGCCACAAAACCAACCACCATTTCAAACTGACAAATTGCTCTTTGATTTGAAAACAGGAAAACAGGGGCAATCCAAAACAACCTCGCAAGATGCAGGTGCGATAAAAGCAAAGTACGCAGAGACCAAATTGGTTCTGCAGCAAAAGTTAAACCAAAAAAAGGGAAGTCCCTTCCAAACTCTTTATTCATTCTCCTAAATAAAATGAAAAGTGAAATGAAAAGAAAGAAGAAGAAAAATTCAAAATCATGGTAGTATAGGGTCTCCAATCCCTAGTTGCGTCTTTTCCAATATAGGGTCCCACTCACTAGTTGATGCCGACATAACCCGATGACTTTTCCAACATAGGGTCCCACTGCCTAGTTGATGCCGACATAACCCGATGACTTTTCCGGCATAACCTGATGATTTTTCCGGCATAACCCGATTACTCTTCCAGCATAACCCGATGGCTCTTCCGGCATAACCCGATAACTTTTCTGGCATAACCCGATGATTCTTCCGGCATAGCCCGGTCACTCTTTCGGCATAACTCGATGACTTTTCCGGCAAAACCCGATGATTTTTCAGGCATAGCCCGATGACTTTTCCAACATAGGGTCCCACTCCCTAGTTAATGCTATCATAACCTGATAATCTTTCCAATATAGGGTCCCACTCCTTAGTTGATTCTAGCATAACCTAGTATTCTTTCCAACTAGGACCTCAAATCCCCAGTTGTTTTCATTTTAGATATAGGGTCTCCAACTCCCTAATCTCTTTTTCCCCAAGGATACAAAATCCTGATTTTATTGCTTTCAATAAAGAAGTAGTTTAGATTTTTATTATAATAACTCGCAAAATTTTCCTAGTAAAAATCGGGGCAGAAAAATTTCGTTCGTTTGTTTTGGTGCCTGAGCAAGTTTTTGCCTTGAGGCGGCCAAAAGAAGAATTCTCGATCCAGAATAAAAGAAAAAGAACAAAAGAAAATAAGTGAAGCAAAGTGCAGAAAAGATATGGACTGTTTAAGACATGATTGAAGTCGCAAGCCTTGCAAGTCCCATTTTGTTTCAAAAACTGAAGAAGAATGAACTAGCACCTAAAATTAACAAGCATCAAGATTCAGATCAGAGTCTGCATCCAGTCAAGACTCAAGATCAAGCTCCAGAAGGTTTATAGATATGAATCTTGTAACTCATAGCTGATAGGCTTAGTTAGTTTAGTTTTTCATTTTGACTTTGGTGTAATAAGGAGATCAGCAAGCAGAAACAGCAGCAACAGCAGTGAAATCATAGCAATTCGGTAGTCCTAGCTACCAAAACTTCCAGAACTACACTGACCTGATTCCTTTATAGCCAAGGATATGTAGGCAGCCTCTGAAGCAAGATTCAGTCAGACTTTTCCAAACAATGCTTCCTAGGGAGGATCTAGACGGGCAAAAATCGCTCATAATTGCTCATTTTAGCTTTGCCCGAAAACTCTTCATGTTTCCGAGCAAAGAGGGGTAGCTGTAAGCATGTGATATTTGCCCTATCAGAATTACTCCTACAAAATTAAAGAAAATAGATTTTTCTAAATTGTTTTCAATTTTATAGGATTTTATTGGATTTTTATTAATTGTTTGCATTCTTGCGCATGTTTAATTTTGTTAAAATCGTGAAGAATACCCCAAAAAATGTCCAAATATCATGCATTGCATATTAGATTTTATGTTCATATTTTAGGATTAATTGGTTAATTACTTTCTTTATTAAATGAAAAATCACAAAAAATGTCATTCATTTTCTACATTTTTAGTTTTAATTTTGGATTAGTAATTTCCTCTTTATTAATTTAAGACTAATTAATTGGTAGATAATACAAATAGATGATTAGCTTAATTTTATAATTTAGGATAACTTACGGTTAAAATTAGAATTTAATTAATTAGGTTAAATTTTTTTAATTAAAGAAAAAGCAAAGAAAAGAAGGAAAAAAGCAAGAAACAAAAAGGCTGGTTTTTCGAATTTGGGCCACCCAGAGATCAAATCTGGTGGCCCAATTGCCCCTTTACCTCGTTCAAGCTCCAAGCCAAAGACAAATATACCCAGTCCAAACCCTCACTCCCCAAAAACGACCCCGTTTTAACCCCCAAGCCATCCCAGCCGTTGATCTATACAGATCCAACGGTTGGGAACTGATCCCTCATTCCCATATAAATGTCTGAATGAGACCACCCCTATAGACCCCCCCTCTCACTTCCGTCTTCCTCTTTCATCTCTCTCAATGAAAACCCTAGCCGCCCTAGTATACCCCTCCGCCTCCGCCGTGGTCCGCCGATCGGAAATCGCCTCACGGCAGCGGACCACCTCCAAACTGCCTCAAAATTACACCATATAATCCTGAGCCCCTCCCAAACATCAATTTCTCATTGGGTTTTCCCAAATCACCACCCAAACCTTCCGATTTCAAATCCAAAAGTAACACCCTAAACCTTAGGTCGCCCAAGCAACCCCAAATTCACACCAAAGGAATTTGGTTCAAAATTTATGTTAATCAATCGTTCCCAATAGGAACGATTGATTAGGATATGTTGAAGCTATTTCAAAGGAGCTCCGGCTTGCCAAAAAACCCCTCTGGTTTATTTTTTTTAGCTTATTTTACCTTTCGTTGTGTGTTGTTCTTATTTTCTGAAGATTTGAGTGCATGTGTTAGTTAGGTCTATCTGTTTTAGGTTCATTGCTTGTTTAGCTTTAAATTACGTCTAGCATGTTAACTAAAATTAATTTCATTGTTAATTTGTTGATTTAATCACTCGTAGATTAACTAGGCTAATCTTCTGGTTGTTCATTGCATTTTTCGTTTCAGTTCTTTATCTGGTGTACAAATTTGCTATGTGTGTTTGAAAACAATTTTTGCTTAAAGTTTGCCTAGTTTAATCCTATGACTCACTATAGATCAGGGTTGTTTGGTTTAAAGGTCAGACTTAATTCTATGTTTGAATGATAGTCAAGCCTCTAAGGAGTTATAATTAAAAACAGTTTTCAGAAATCAAATACTGGAATCTCCTAGACTGTTCTAAGAGGTTCCCATAATGATTTTGAAATCAAAACTTAGGTAGGAATTGAAATAATCAGTAATTGAAGGGGTAAAACTAGATTTTACATTGAGTAAAAATCAGAAGGTTCTAGCATTTATATAGTTGTCCCAATTTCTAGGATGAAAAATGCTGGAAGTGGGCTGAAAAAGGACAGACAACTGTCCAAATATGTTGTACTAGCTGACACTTAGGGAATTTAGGATAGAATATGTCATTTTAATGCTATTTTGGCATACCTTATAAAAGAAAAGATTACTCCCACATTCTGAACAGAATTAATGAGCATATCTTTGACCTAAAAAAACTTCAGAATACAAAGAAAATATCCCTAAAACTTCTCTGGCTAAAAACTCCAGTTTTCTAGTTAGATTTCTAGGCTAGTTTTTTTGGTACTCTGATTTTTGAGAAGTTTGAGTGCTGGTTCTTGGTTTTCCGGGTTGGTTTCTACTAATGCTATTTGGTTTTGGTTGCTGCTCCATCTCTAAGTTTTCAGTCAGCATTTTACTTATTTTTGCTGCTGGTTTTTGCTGTTGTTAAGGTACTGATTTCACCTTTCTTAATGCACTGCTTGTTTGAAAGGTTATGATATCAAAAGATGCAATTATATGTGATAAATGAGTGTCCTTTCATGTAGTTGTTTGATTACATTATTATAGATCTTGTTAATCTATTGCTATGTTGGGTTCAAGGGTTTGAAATAATCTGGTATCAGTAGCTTGGTTGATACATTGATGCTTGTAGTTTTCCTCTTGAAAGTAACCTTGTTTGAAAATGCTTCTTTAGTTAAATGTTCACCACGTTAACACTGATTCTGAATATTAGTTGTTGAAGTCATTTCTTCTCTTCTTCTTCTTCTATTGATGAACAATATAATGTTTTGCTTGAGGTCATGTTGCCTATGGGCTATAACTTGTGGATTTGGTCACTAGTTGGCCAAATCAACATATTTTGAAAGCCAAAAGCTGGAATTTGGCGGTTGCTGTTATGCTGAAATTAATGGTTTCATGTGGTGAACTAAGTTTGATGGATCAATTATATCCAAAAGGAGTGAGTGTTCACTAGGATGTCCATTTCAGAAATATTGTAATAGAGTTTGTTGACATCTTTACCTTTTAAAAAATGGAATTTTAATCTAATAGATTAGTTATTGTTGTAGTAATTCATGTATCAAGTACTCCAATGTAAATTTTTCTGATTGTCAAATTGCATTTACATTATTTGTTATAGAAAGGCTTCTTTATTAGTGTAATTTGTAATGTCCCAATAGTTAAGGCTATGGGCCAGTTGCTAAAATTATTCTGCTTCTGCGATTCAGATTGGGCCAGACTCGCAAATGAGCCCAGTTGGGAAAAATGATCTCAAACAAGTCTGGGCCTAGGCCATTGGGCCTGGGCGTTAAACCCAATAGCTTGACCGCCCAGCTATGGGTTTACCTTTTGAACTATAGCATAAACTTATTTCTTTTATGTATTGTAAATCATGTGTATTGTAATTAATTCTAAAACTCGAATGATATTCTGATTTTTTCATTGAAATGAACTGGACTCCAACTTTGAATAAATGTATATTTAAGATGGACTTTATTGGTATTAAGCACAAACTCGTAACATGCCCAATCCTTTAAGAGTAGCGACTGGGCTAGCCTTTGCCAAATAGCCCAATTGGGCTACTTCATTTTATCTTGGGCTTATAAACCCATGCTTTCATTAAGTAGTTGATACCTTTTATCATTAGACGTTTCTGTAGATGTTGGGAACGATCAAGAATAGCTAAGAAATAATTTGAACATCGTAGTTTTCTTTAGGCGCAAAATTAAATCATCGTGACTATGGGTACGGTTCTTGTAACATAGTTATGATACCTAATCCCAAAAATCGGGTGCATGTGACACTATCGTAACAACTTTGAACAATAATAAAATAAATGTATAGCGAATCGTGGGTGCATTTCATGTAGCGTGGTTTGTGGTGTGTTCCTAAACGGCAAGTGTACGACAATTGTAACTTGTTCAAGAAATAATTCCATAAATCCTAAAAGAAATTTTAAATAATTATAAGCGGTATAAAGGTAAAAAAAGGCAAAATAGGTTCTAAATATGTAATTAATCAAATAATTAGGCCAATTATTAATAGTTAAGAGACCGTGCTAGAACCACAGAATCTGAAAATGCCTAACACCTTCTCCTGGGTTAACAGAATTTCTTACCTAGTTTTCTTGTTTCGCAGACTTTTAAATAAAGTCAAAATTCTCCTCGATTTGGGATTTAAAATAAATCGGTGACTTGGGACACCAAATAAACTATTCCAAGTGGTGACTCTGAAAAATAAATAAATAATCTCATTTCGGATAATGTCACTTTAATTGGAAAACTCCTTTATATCCCCTTGCGGGTAAAAAAGGAGGTGTGACAGTAAGGAGACAACGCAACATAAGGATAGTGACTCAGAAGAAGATGATGAAATACCTGAGGAAATTGTCAGGGAGGTTGAAAGCTTTGAGAACAAACCTAAGTCCAACCTGGACGAGACCGAAGCAATAAATTTAGGAGACGCCGAAACCATTAGGGAGACTCGCATAATCATTCACTTATCACCGCCAGAGAAGGAAAAGTACATTCGTTTCTTGAAGGAATATGAGGATATCTTTGCATGGTTATATGATGACATGACCGGTCTGAGCACATCCATAGTGGCTCACAAATTGCCTACCAATCCAATGTGTCTGCCAGTGAAGCAGAAACTCAGAAAATTCAAAGCAGACATGAGCTTGAAAATCAAGGAGGAGGTCACTAAGCAGATCAAAGCCAAAGTCCTCATGGTAGTTGAGTACCCAACCTGGTTAGCCAACATTGTACCAGTTCCGAAGAAAGATGGGAAAGTCAGGGTGTGTGTTGACTATCGAGATTTAAACAGAGCAAGTCCCAAGGATGATTTTCCACTGCCAAATATACACATCCTGATTGACAATTGCGCCAAGCATGAACTCCAATCCTTTGTATATTGCTTCACGGGTTATCACCAAATCTGGATGGACGAAGAAGACGCAGAGAAAACAACTTTCATTACACCATGGAGAATATACTGCTACAAGGTGATGCCATTCGGTCTGAAGAAAGTCCAAGAGGGTCGCAGATCACATACCGGATTTGAGAAAGTTCTTTGATAGGCTAAGGAGGTACAATCTAAAATTGAACCCTGCAAAATGGGCATTCGGGGTTACCGCAAGAAAGCTACTGGGATTCATTTTCAGCCGCCGAGGAATAGAGCTGGACCCGTCCAAAGTTAAGGCTATCCCGGAGTTACCACCACCAAAGAGCAAAAAGGACGTGATGAGCTTCTTTGGACGTCTCAACTACATTAGCTGCTTCATAGCACAGTCCATAGTTATATGTGAACCCATCTTTAAAATGTTGAGGAAAGATGCTGGAACAAGTTGGACCGAAGATTGTCAGAAGGCTTTCGACAAAATCAAGGAATACCTGTCTACACCGCCAGTCCTAGTCCCTCGAGAACCTGGGAGACCTTTGCTACTCTATCTATTTGTATTAGATTGGGATTTCGGATGTATTTTGGGACAACATAACAAGACAGGAAGAAAGGAGTAAGCCATATACTACTTGAGTAAGAAGTTCACACCTAACGAAGCGCGATACTCTCTGTTGGAACGCATTTGCTGTGCTTTGACCTGGACAACTCAAAAATGAGGCATTACTTTTGTGCCTATACCACATACCTCATATCCAGGATGAACCCTCTTTAGTACATCTTTCAGAAGCCCATACCAACCAAAAAGTTAGCCAAGTGGAAAATATTGTTAAGTGAGTTCGATATCATCTATATAACCCAGAAGGCAGTCAAAGGACAAGCATTGACAGACCACCTTGCTGAAAATCATGTGGGAGGAGAATACGAACCCTTAAAAATGTATATTCTTGATGAATAAGTATTGTTCGTAGGAGAAGACATTGATGAAGCCTACGACGGTTGGAGAATGTTTTTCGATGGAGCTGCAAACTTCAAAGGAGTGGGAGTTGGAGCAGTTTTGGTATCAGAAATAGGCCACCATTACCCAGTATCCGCAAAGCTTAGGTTTCCATGCACCAACAACATAGCAAAATACGAGGCTTGCATCATGGGGCTTAATTTGGCCATCGATATGAATATACAAGAGTTGTTCGTAATTGGCGATTCAGATCTTCTAGTACATCAGGTTCAAGGAGAATGGGCTACGAAGAACACCAAAATACTACCATATTTGCATCATGTGCAGGAGTTGATGAAAAGATTCAAAAAGGTAGAATTCAAATATGTACCCAGAATTCAAAATGAGTTTGCAGACAGACTGACCACTTTGTAATCAATGATACAACATCCAAACAAGAATTTCATTGATCCCGTCCCGGTGAGGATCCACAATCAACCAGCTTACTGTGCTCATGTTGAAGAGGCAACAGATGGAAAACCTTGGTTCCACGACATTAAAGATTATTTGGCAAGAGGAGAATATCTAGAGCAGGAAAACCACACTCAGAAATGCACGTTGCGTAGGCTATCCAATCACTTCTTCCAAAACGGAGGGATCCTGTATAGAATAACTCCTGATCTAGGGTTGTTAAGGTGTGTCGATGCAAAGGAGGCTTCTAGATTTCTCGAAGAAATACATGCTGAAACTTGTGAACCACATATGAATCGTTTTGTTCTAGCCAAGAAAATACTCAGAGCTGGATATTTTTTGATGACCATGGAGACGGATTGCATCCGGTACGTACAGAAATGCCACCAATGTCAGGTACATGCAGACATGATAAGGGTACCACCCAATGAGCTCAACATAACAAGTGCACCTTGGCCTTTTGCTGCCTAGAGAATGGATGTCATCGGTCCGAACGAGCCCACTGCTTCAAATAGGCATAGGTGCATTTTAGTGGCCATTGACTACTTTACAAAATGGGTAGAGACTGCATCCTACAAAGTTGTAACCAAGAAAGTCGTCGCAAACTTTGTCAAGGATCGTATTGTTTGCCGATTCGGAGTTCCCTAGTCCATTATCACGGATAATGTTTCCAATCTCAACAGTGACCTGATGAAAGCCATGTGTGAAACCTTAAAAATCAAGCACACAAACTCTACAACATACATGCCTCAAATGAATGGAGTTGTGAAAGTTACTAACAAGAACATCAAGAAGATACTAAGTAAGATGGTAGAAAACCACAAACACTAGCACGAGAAGTTACCCTTTGACCTATAGGGGTACCGCACTACGGTACGCACATCAACTAGAGCACCTCCTTATTTGCTGGTCTATGGTACCAAAGCTGTCATTCCAGCAAAGGTAGAAATTCCTTCTTTAAGGAACTTACAGGAAGCCTAACTCAGTGATACAGAATAGATAAGGAGATGCTATGAGCAACTAGCCCTTATAGACGGGAAAAAAATGAAAGCAATATGTCACGTTCAGCTTTATCAAAACAGAATGTCCAGAGCTTTCAACAAAAGGTTCAAACCAAGATAGTTTGCACTGGGACAGCTGGTGCTGAAGAAGATCTTCCCGCATCAAGATGAAGTCAAAGGAAAATTCTCTCCCAAATGGCAAGGTCCTTACATGGTTCATCGGGTGCTAACAGGAGGAGCACTCATACTTGCAAAAATGGACGGAGAAGTTTGGACGAAACCAATTAATTCAGACGCAGTCAAGAGATACTATGTTTAGATTATTTACATTCCTCCATACGATGTAATTGAACTATGCTTGACCTGATTCCCGTTTAAGATGGGATATGTAGGAAGCCCTGCGGGTTCGGTCATATCTTAATAAAACTTTCATGTCCCCCAACACCAGAAATTAGGGCAGAATTTTGAGGAGGACCATCAAAATTCTAGAGAAAGTCCAGCCGACACCATCATATGCCAGACAGTCAGAAATTGATTAAGAAATTGGGGCAGAATTTTGAGAAGGATTCTCAAAATTCCGAAGAAGGTTCAACAAGTTTCATCACGCGCAAAACGGCTGAATGATCATTTACCAAATTGGGGTAGAATTTTGAGGAGGATCCTCAAAATTCTAATACAAGAAAGTTGCGATGTCCCTGAAATGTGTTATAGTCATTAGTTCATCTAATATTATTTAATAGTTCACTATGTTTTCTTAAATAACTCTATTTTCATCAATAAGTACGTATTTTTGAAAATCATATTTCCGTGACAGCCAGGTGTTACCCAGGGCAACTCAAACAAGGCCTCCAGAATGGAGCGAAGTAAAGCCAGGAGATGAAGGCACGAACCAATCTCCCCTAACAAAATTTACAATTTTTATTTGGACGCAGGCATAGTGAACATAACAGAAGTATTCGCAAACATACACATACCAAAGTCCTAACAATCAGGCCACCAAACGCAAATATATTTCCAGTTAAGAAATATTCTACTCTTATTTGCTACTTGTTCACTGCATAAGGCTAAGCACTGCCTTCTCTTTGCATGAGACTAAGCCCTGTCTCAAATCTTGCATGAGGCTAAGCCCTGCCTCCACATTTGCATAAGGCTAAGCATTGCCTTCTCTTTGCATGAGACTAAGCCCTGTCTCAAATCTTGCATGAGGCTAAGCCCTACCTCCACATTTGCATAATATTTTTATATGTAAAATACTTTCAAAATAGCAGGTATATGCATATATAAGTATGCCCAAGGTTTTACTATGTTTCTCTTAATTTTTATAGATTTTTAAATCTATTTATTGCCCTATTTTATCAAGAAAAACCCAATAATCATCCCCAAAATTATCATTTTGGGTGATTCACTTATTGGATTCTAATATTTATATTAAAATATAGCTGGCATAATATTTTCATATTTTTACAAATTTGTTTAGTATTTTTAAAGCTAAATTGCGTATAATTGCGATATTAGCCTATTTTAAGATTTAATTGTTTTCATAACTATAAAATTGACTCCAGTATTTTTAGTTTGCTAATTATGTATTATTAATAATTTTAGTACCTTTAATGTATTTCCACAAATTATTTTACTATTTGTTATAAAATAAATAAGGGAATAGTGGCTATTTAAATACTAGCCCTATTTCATTTCAATTGTAGCCCAAATCAACCCCCCCAATTGAACCCAATTCCCAATATCAATTCCCCAACCCAATTTTAATTTAAACCTGCCCCTGACCCGATTAAATCCTACCCGACCCAAACCCCTCTCATCCTGGCCGTTGATCTCAGAGATCAACGACCCCTATTCACTCTTACATTTTTTAACCCAAACGACCACCCTAACCTTCTCATTTCTCACCTACCATCTGCCTCTGAACTCTCAAACTCTCTCAAACCCTCTCAAACATTCCCAAACCCTAACCGCCTCTTACCATCACTTCTACCTTGAAACCCTCCGGAATCCATGGCTTCTCAGGCTGTGGGAGTCTTATACTCACATTCTCTTGCTCCCACGCGCCTAATACCTAAAGATTCGAGGCCTGAACTCAAAGGTTTGCACCCAGACCTCTGTCGATTCATGGTTCCACGGCCATCTCCGGCTTTACTCCGGCGTACCATGGTGGTTTGAGCCTAATTCCGACCTCTCAGACTCAGATCGAAGCCTATCTCACTTCTAGGGTTCTTTTGAAACCCTAACCCTTCAAGGTTTTCTCCGATTTCCTTATATATGTTATGTATCTGTGCTCTCCTTGAGTTTTCACACGATTTCTCTAACTTTTCTTTCAAAAATTACTTTCAAAACTGCTTCGTTTCCGATCTAGGGTTTTCTGGAAATGCTTAAGTGTTTCTATGACTTTCTTTTCCTTTTATTTTGTGTGTATTTGCCTTTACTTTGTTCTATGTTTTCCTCCTACTATTACACCCCGCAATATTACTTCAATATTACGTCCTGCAGTATTAAGTTAGGACAGTGTTCTACCCAGCAATATTACATTATGGAGATGTTACGCTTCGCAATAATAAATTACAACAGTGTTGAATCCATATTACATTACGGTGATGTTGCGCTTTGCAGTAATAAGTTACGACAGTATTGCACCTACAGTATTTTACGTTGAGTTTGTCATAAGATAATTGACATCAGTCCAAGGAAAAGATTATTTGGGGATTACAAGGATTTTGCAATTTCACAAGTGATTAAATTCATGAAGGTGAAAAGGGGATCAAGTCTAAGAAAACGAATTTTGTCAAAGTTTGGCATTTTGGAATAAAATACGGCCCGGGTTAAAATAGCCGGTATTTATAGACTAGTGTCATATAAGGTACTACATGGACATGATAGTAAAGTGTACAAGGTATGTTAAAAGTGAGTAATATTTTAAGTAAGTAGGAGTAATTCTCAATTTTGCGGGTAATTGATTAATTAACGGTAACGAAATATTACCCTGTTAACTAATAAGCGGACAAAATTTAATCAACTACAAAAGAAAAACGTGGCACAAGGCCACTAATTTGCAAGAATGACTCATGAATATAGGTATATGTGTCTTAAATTGAAAGAGTCCAAAACTTAAAGTCTTAAATAAGACTTGAATCTTAAACGTTATCCAGGAATGTTTGATATCATTTCTTGGTAAAAAGGGTCTAAAACATCAATTTGCTTGTGGTTTGAAACCAAAACGTAGGAACAGAATCCAGTTCAATTTCGTCCAAATATTCAAGCCCAACACCAATTTCGTTCCTCAAGATTCAAAAGTGCACAAGCTTCAATCCAATCTTTGGGTTTTAAATTCAATCCACAAAGGTTTCCAATGGGATAATTATACGGAGTTGTTCCTACTCCAGGTATGTTAAGGCTATCCCTTCTTTCTTTTGGCATGATCTCTACGATATGAACGAAACGTGCAAATGCACAAATTCCAAAAGTGACTCTACTCATAGAAGTAATAGAAATATTTATGCTCTTTAATTTCCAGGTGTCATAATATTTTATCATTTGTTCATGGGTATCAGAAAAATACGAAAGTTGAAAAGAGTTTACTTTATGATATTACTCAGAGGCAAAATGGTCTTATGACATTCCGAATAATTTTATTGACGTACTTTTTATGCACTGCATTCATGTGCACTGACCCATGACCAGATGGCGTTATATACGCGTATATATGTAAATATATGTATATGGGATATGGGAAAAGGTTATGGCGTTATATACGCACCACCACCTGATCAGCTGGTATATGATGATGATGTTGCCCACAGTGGCTGAAATATGATTCAAACGGCGTTATATACGCATATATGGGTATGTATTCAAATGGCGTTATATACGCATATATATGTATGTATTCAAACGGCGTTATATACGCGTATATATGTATGTATATATATGTATATGGGATATGGGAAAGGTTATGGCGTTATATACGCACCACCACCTGATCAGCTGGTATACGATGATGATTTTGCCCACAGTGGCCGATATGATATGATGGGATGCCCTCAGAGGCTGATGATGTTATGAAACATAGACCTATGCACGACATGACATTCATACGCATATGGATGACGCTGAAAGTAATTTATGATTTACAAAGTTATTCAGACGTACGGGTTGAGTCATGTACTCCATATGTCTTCCATGTCTCCTATGTATTTATTTATGTGCCTTACATACTCGGTACATTATTCGTACTGACGTCCCTTTTGCCTGGGGACACTGCGTTTCATGCCCGTAGGTCCTGATAGATAGGTCAAGAGCCTTCCAAGTAGGCTATTAGCTCAGCGGAAGATGTTAGTGCGCTCCATTTGCTTCGAAGATGCATATTTGGTTAGTATGATTTAGACGTCTATTATTTGGTATGGCGGGACTCTGTTACGACCTTTGTGACACTTATGTACTCTTAGAGGCTTGTAGACATATGTCATGTACGTGGAAGATTGTATGGCCATGTCGGCCTATGTTTGAGTTTGTAAATGATTATGTTAGCCTATTAGGCCCATATGTCGCATGTATATAATGATGTAATAAGAAAGGTACATTACGTTGGTACTCAGTCAAGTAAGGTACTGGGTGCCCGTCGCGGCCTATCGGTTTGGGTCGTGACAAAAGTGGTATCAGAGCAGTTCTATCCTAGGAAGTCTACAAGCCGTGTCTAGTAGAGTCTTGTTTATGGGTGTGTCGTGCACCACACTTATAAGCAGGAGGCTACATGGCATTTAGGATTGTCACTCTTTCTTCTTACTCTAGATCGTGTGGTAGAGCTCACTTATAAAAATCCAAGTTCTGAAATTCTATTTTATTCGTAATAAGATGATGCCTGCTAACAACGTTTGTAATTGAGGCAGAGGAACATAAGCCTTTTGAGTTATAGTCAATAGTAACAGAGGTATATATAATTGGTCGCACCCATTCCAGATATGCCCTATGGGGATTAACAGAAGTAGTATAATAAGATATGATGGATGAATTGTTTGCGTCAGTTGACATTTCCGAAAGACATTACAAATATTCTAATAGATCTCTTTATGAGACACCGGATGATGCCCTCTGAAATAGTGCAGCCAGCTATGAGTACCACAAAGACATGCACTATAAGCCTTGACGGAATAAATATTACCTTAGTGTGGCTCGCGTCTCAAGTAAAGCGAGAACGTTAAGCAACTTGAAGAACCATTGGATAGAGCAAAGGGAAGCTAAGAGCAAAAGAATCTCTTGTTCAAGTTTTTAAAATAAAGTAATAAGCATAAATGTTAGCAGGAAATTATAAAAGAGTTAATAAAGCATTACGAGTAAGATGTGATACATGGATGATAACGGTATATCAAAAGATAACAATGTTACAAAATCTATAGTCAAGTGAAGGAAGAAATGAGAAGTGACAGGCCTTAGGAAAACAAAAGAGTATAGGCCATAAAGTCATATCCTCACTTCGAGAAACAAGTTCGCGACGCTAATGTGATTCAGAAGAAAAAGTTAGACCCCTGAGTAATTGAATTCAGCATGGACTGGTGGAAAAAGACGAACTAAATATGAATTAGGGACTGAGTAATTTGATGGTGGTCGGTATTATGAGAACTTCATATTGCTTTCCGGTGATAATAGAATGGACCACAGAGGAAGATTCATGAGAAATCCAGAGAATGGTTATTCAGGAAGACGCTTCCCTACAACAAGCAATGTGAGCAAAGTTCAGCTTAAGGGATTGTATGTGCCAGCTATACTAAATTTTACCATCGCGAGTGAGGAACTTTGTTATCCTTGGTACAGAAGGATTGCCGCAAGGAGAGTAAGGGTCATTGATAATGTGAAAAGACGCCAATGATGAAGAGGTAACACATCTATTCATCTCTTAATACACCTCTAAAAGGGGGGGGAATATGGAATGATGTGGTATTATGTCAGAATTAAGTGGTTCTAGTGACTATGGAATGGTAAAGGAAGAATGCGATAAATAAAAGAGGAATGAAACGACACTTATCCAAATCTTACAGATACACTACGATTCAAGAATATTGTGCAAGCATGATGTCAAGGAGAGGAAGTAAAGGTTCCTGCCCGAACTATTATTAATAAATAAAGAGCCCGTGCGAGATGTAAGTTAAGACAAAGGAAATAACCCAAAAAATATTACAAGGAATATTGATATGAGAATAGGGCCAACGAATAGTTAGTAATTGGTCAGGAAGATCCCAATTATGGCTAAACAGGAGGTTACAGACAAGTCATCAGACCGTGTGAGATAAACAAAGTAGAACCCAACATGGAGAGTTTAGCCTCGAAGAATACCATTATAATACTTGAAATATATTCAAACAAGAGTCGAGGTAGCTAAAGATACCGTATGAGTGTTACGGGGATAAAAGAAGGTGCCATTGAGAAGGCAGTCAAAATATCAGTTTAGAAGCAACCATACGAGCACAAGGGCATGGAGGTAAGAAACTACGGATGATTACATGCAAGTAAGGACATCAAAAAGGTTCGTAATAAGCTCACAACTTTACGAGAGTCAAGGGTTATCCCTAAATACTACAACAAAAGACTAGCTGAAGAGATAAGAAAGAAGGCTTCAACCTAAGCACAACGACCTAAAGAGGAAATGGTCGTGTAACAACAATCTCGTAATAACATTGTAAGCATTCCAAAGGAAAATGGCACTTAACGTGGATAATGAATGGGAAGTATGAAATCAAAGTAATATTCGAGATCATATGAGTTATATGAAAACTATGGCAAGTGTGGGCACTAAGATAAGCTAAGTATGGACGCAACAAGGGGGCAAAAAAACCAGGAAGAGTAATAGCTTACGTTGAAAGAAAGATAAGACGGAACGAAGGAATTATTTGATCAATGATCCAGAGTTAGTATGTTATGGACACACTCAAGATTTTGGAACATTATCCAAGCAGCATATTTGTTGACAATCATACAGCCATAGAAGACTCCGGTATAAGTTAAAAGAAAGAATTTAGCCCAGGGCATAGACAAAGGATTGAATTATTAGAAGATTCTATCAAGGATATTCCATAACGCCCACGAAAGACTAAAGTAATAACTAATACCAGGAGACACAGGTCGGAAGATATCTTAAGCCTACATAGAGGTTGATCAGAAAGAAGAGGAGACTAAAGAGTTACATCGACTAAGCAAAACAGGAGGGACTAAGAGAATTATAGACCTCAGGATCACTCTTAAGTAGCAGAGGTATAAGAAAGATAGTACAGTAGCCATATTTTATAATAGCTTTATGAAGAGTACCAGTCTTATAAGAAGTCAGTACGAAGCTCCCACCGGATTTTATAGGCATCAGAGGTGCAAGTATTATAATAGAGCTCCAAGTTATGGATGTGAATTATACCTATGTGAAAGGGAGGTCATGAAAGTGATAAAATACACGATGAGAAATTTTAATGTAAGTAAGGTAAAGATGAACAACGTACGAGATACTCAAATGCAGAAAGTTGTAAATAGTTCATACTTCGGATAGAAGGTTATAAGCACAAGGATTCAATATCTAGGAATGATAGAGACATCGTTAGTGGCATATCTTCCAGCCTATGGTTTCTACGTATCGAGAGGTGTAGTTAAAAGAGTATAGAAGAGTTAGAAATGATGTGATGTATCACTTGACATTCCAGAATAACATAAGAAAATCTATGATGCAAGCAAGTTGAAGGAAAGTTGCGAGTATTATAAATGGATATTTATAGGTTGCAAGGTAAAGTATTGTAGAGCGACAAAGTTTTAAGAAAACATGAGTAAGAATGAGGAAAGGCGAGTGAGAACGTGACGAGAATGGATAAGTCCTCGGGATTGAGCCCATGAAAACAAGAAGAGCTGATGGTTTCTCTAAGTTACAGAAAGCTCAGTACAACCTGAATTAACTCAAAGGAGTCTAAGACTAGTAGCATTTAGAAAAGATGTAACGCTGCCCTAATAGTACAATGACGGTGTAATTGTGATGGATAAAGGATGACGTTTTGGCCTTCGAGTGAGTAATGATTTGAAGAGGATTTCATGGATTGTATGAGATTAAAATACCCACATAAGTGAATCTCATTGGGATGCTATAAAATACGATCATTGAAGTATAGTATCACCCCTAAGTGGATTAGGAAAATCACTTCAAATATTCCTCGATGGAACGTAAGCCCTAGTGGCAAGTTATGACGTAAGAAGTTTAATGTTATCAGTGGTATATTGTAGATTAATAGTGACGTAAATCAATGATGGATAGACAAAAGTCACAAAGGATAAGCAACAAAAGTAACAGGGAGCTTGGTAAGCATACCTCAATAGAGGTAGATTGAAGTAAAAATTATGGTATAGTATAACCCATGTAAATGTAGTAAAGTCATATGAATGGATAATCAGATCTATGAAATATGATATGACCATATTCGCAAATTCTACAAAGTATCGAGCAAAGGACTTCAGTATACCTATAGAGGCCCATAGAGGCATCCTATTAAGCCTTGTATATACAAAGTAAGTCCTACAGATCGACTAAAAGGTAAAAAGAAAAAGGAAAGATGAATCACATAAGTGCACCTACAAGCCAGGGTCATACAGGCCGCATGACAAGAGGTAACAGAAGTTGCATGATTAGGAAGATTTCGACCACAGGTCATGATATAGGCAAAAAGACTAAAGAGAGGAATACCCTAGACTTTGGATTAATTCACAGAGCAACTGCTTGAATGGCAAGTAGAGTATTAATGTATTCACAAGAGCTATAAGTTACGAAAATGATAAGAGCACCAGTCATCATTCGAGGACGAATGCTCCAAAGGGGGGGAATGATGTTACACCCCGCAATATTACTTCAATATTACATCCTGCAGTATTAAGTTACGACAGTGTTCTACCCAGAAGTATTACATTATGGAGATGTTACGCCTCGCAATAATAAATTACAACAGTGTTGAATCCGTATTACAATACGGTGATGTTGCACTTTGCAGTAATAAGTTACGACAGTATTGCACCTGCAGTATTTTACGTTGAGTTTGTTGTAAGATAATTGACATCAGTCCAAGGAAAAGATTATTTGGGGATTACAAGGATTTTGCAATTCCACAAGTGATTAATAAATTCATGAAGGTGAAAAGGGGAGCAAGTCTAAGAAAACAAATTTTGTCAAAGTTTGGCATTTTTGGATAAAATACGGCCCGGGCTAAAATAGCCGATATTTATGGACTAGTGCCATATAAGGTACTACATGGACATGATAGTAAAGTATACAAGGTATGTTAAAAGTGAGTAATATTTTAAGTAAGTGGGAATAATTCTCGATTTTGCGGGTAATTGATTAATTACCGGTAATGGAACATTACCCGGTTAACTAATAAGCGGACAAAATTTAATCAACTACAAAAGAAAAACGTGGCACAAGGCCACTAATTTGCAAGAATGACTCATGAATATAGGTATATGTGTCTTAAATTGAAAGAGTCCAAAACTTAAAGTCTTAAATAAGACTTGAATCTTAAACGTTATCCAGGAATGTTTGATATCATTTCTTGGTGAAAAGGGTCTAAAGCATCAATTTGCTTGTGGTTTGAAACCAAAACGTAGGAACAGAATCTAGTTCAATTTCGTCCAAATATTCAAGACCAACACCAATTTCGTTCCTCAAGATTCAAAAGCGCACAAGCTTCAATTCAATTTTTGGGTTTTAAATTCAATCCACAAAGGTTTCCAATGGGATAATTATACGGAGTTGTTCCTACTCCAGGTATGTTAAGGCTATCCCTTCTTTCTTTTGGCATGATCCTTATGATATGAATGAAACGTGCAAATGCACAAATTGACCAGATGGCGTTATATACGCGTATATATGTAAATATATGTATATGGGATATGGGAAAAGGTTATGGCGTTATATACGCACCACCACCTGATCAGCTGGTATATGATGATGATGTTGCCCACAGTGGCTGAAATATGATTCAAACGGCGTTATATACGCATATATGGGTATGTATTCAAATGGCGTTATATACGCATATATATGTATGTATTCAAACGGCGTTATATACGCGTATATATGTATGTATATATATGTATATGGGATATGGGAAAGGTTATGGCGTTATATACGCACCACCACCTGATCAGCTGGTATACGATGATGATTTTGCCCACAGTGGCCGATATGATATGATGGGATGCCCTCAGAGGCTGATGATGTTATGAAACATATACCTATGCACGACATGACATTCATACGCATATGCATGACGCTGAAAGTAATTTATGATTTACAAAGTTATTCAGACGTACGGGTTGAGTCGTTTACTCCATATGTCTTCCATGTCTCCTATGTATATTTTTATGTGCCTTACATACTCGGTACATTATTCGTACTGACGTCCTTTTTGCTTGGGGACACTGCGTTTCATGCCCGCAGGTCCTGATAGACAGGTCGAGAGCCTTCCAAGTAGGCTATCAGCTCAGCAGAAGATGTTGGTACGCTCCATTTGCTTCGAAGCTATGTATTTGATTAGTATGATTTAGACGTCTATTGTTTGGTATGGCGGGACTCTGTTCCGACCTTTGTGACACTTATGTACTCTTAGAGGCTTGTAGACATATGTCATGTACGTGGAAGATTGTACGGCCCTGTCGGCCTATGTTTGAGTTTATAAATGATTATGTTAGCCTATTAGGCCCATATATCGCATGTATATTGTGACCACGTGATTTTTGCCTTACGAAAAACTACTCCAAAATAAATCAAAAATAAAATAAATTTCTTTTACTGTGCAATTTTTGAATTTTTGCGTGATGTTTGTTAAATATTTGTTTTATATCCGTAAATGTTTACTTTGTCATAACAAAATGAAAATAAAAATAAAAATATATGTTGCAGGCATATCTAGGATTTAATTATGCATTTAATAATTGATTCAAAAAATAAAATCACAAAAATATGTCTGTTCTAATTTTAATATTTCACTGTGTGATTAATGTTTTGTCTATGTGTTAAATAATTGTTATAAAGTAATTAATATTTTTTATGAGGTTAAAAATATTTTATAATGAAAATTAGGAATTTTAATTAGAAAATGAAAAAATAAAAAATATATATAAATGAAACTCGGACCTGGATTAAAATCCAGGCCCAAATCAAGATACCCCCCCAGCCCAATCCAGGCAACCCAAGACCGGTCCAATTCAAAGCCAAGACCAAACGACGACGTTTGGTCACATTTTATCAAGGACCGTTGGATCAAAGCCAACCAACGGCTGAGATCCCACGAACCGTAACCCATAGCCCTTACCCGACCCAATGCCCCGATTCAGCCCGACCCCATCAGTAAACCAAACGACATCGTTTGACTAAATGAACTAATCCTGGCCCTCTATTCTCCTAAATCTAACGGTTAGAATCAACCCACCCCGTCCCTATATAAACCCATAATCCTTACCCCGGCCCCCCTCCTAACTAAACACCCCCTCCTCTTACTGTTCATCATCGTCCTCAAACCCACCCCTAACCCTAGCCGCCCTAACATCCCATCGCCTGAAACCCGGCGGCATCAACGCCGCCGGTCACCAAAATAACACCCTAGAACCCCCTGAACATCCTCTATCCAGATATGCTAGCCACTTGGCTCGAATCTTCCTGAAGGTTCTCGAATCTTCATTTGAAGATTCGAGCCGAGCTTAGATCTAAACCAAACAACCCCTAGTTAACACCATAGTACCCCCTAGCATGCCTCGTTATGGATCTGGTGTTTGTTTGGTTCGAATCCCCTCAGAACTCTTCGAATCTTCTTTTGAAGGTTCGGACCAAACAAGAACAAACTCAGATCTGTTCTAAACTGACACCAAATGACCCCTAGGCTACCCTCACCCTTGTGTCGTATTTAGTCCCCCTCGAATCTGACCAGAAACGGTTAAGTCCCAAATCGAACCTTCAAGAACCCTAGAAATACCAGACTTTTGGATTCTGCCCAAATTAAATAAAGATTGAGGTTTAATCGACCTTAGTCGAAGTATTTTCAGTGGAAAATACTTCGACTAAGGTCTGTTTGATTTCAAACAAAGTCCAAATCCAAGTTGAGTTCGAGTCCGGTTGAATTTAAAGATTTAGAGGTACTTTCCTTATTTCCTTTTTGTTTCTTACATGAATAATTGTTTGTTTAATAACCTGTTAATTTTTCATGTTTTTATTTGATTAATTCTGTCATCTTTGTCTCATGCCCGTATGATTAGTCAAATAAATGAATTGTTTCTGTTGGTTGTGATTAATTACAATGTGTGTGATCGACTCGATTAAGTTCGTCGATCAGTTGTGTTATAAATCTTGTTTCTGAAAATGCTGATTGAAACAGTCTGTCTCTTTTGTTTTAGACTGATTATGGACAAATGTTGTAAATAGACAACTGATTAATACTCGTTAATTAAATCATGTTTGTTTGCAAACCAGTAAATTCAAATGAATGTTGTGTATATATTGTTTTCTGAACAGGGCATTGTCAGTATATTGACAATGCTCCTGTGTGTGTTTGATCTTGGTTCAATGTTGAAGTCCAGTCTGAATTGTTATAATAATTTCAGTGATATGTTGTTATGATGTTAGTTCTGAATTCAAGTTTACAAAGGTTGGGTAAATACAATTGTATTAGGAGGTTAATCATTAGGAATTGGTTGTTAGCTGCTAGACAAGTTTAGATTCAGATAACTTGTTAAAATTTGAGACAGTAATTACAGTAGGAAATCTGGGACATTTCCGGGAATGAAACAGTTAAAACAATGAGGATAATATGTTAATAGCATAATGGGCTGAAAGTGGAAAGTTATTGGCTATTATTTAAAGTGATAATGGGAAACAAAGGGTAATGGGGCTGCTTAAAATCAGGATAAGATCACTTAAAGTATTAAAAAGCAGTTTGTAATGGAACTTTCTGATTTTAAAAGAAGAAAGGGGTCCAAGAAGCACAAAAAAGATAGGACCGGACCTGTATAAGTACAGGAGACCATCAGATTTGAGCAAAGAAGAAAAAAAAAGGAGAGCTTTCAGAGAAGAAAAAAAATAGGAAGAGATTGAGAGATTTGAGGATCAGATTTTAAAAGCAGATTTTAAGAGGGAATTGAGAGAGAGAAATGAGTTTTCAAACAGAATTTTAGATCAGATTTTGAGAGAGAATTTAAGAAAAATACACCTAGAGTGAGATAAAAGAAAAAAAAATCAAGCAGAAAATCAGATTCCTCTTGGAATCTGAAGAGGAAGAAGAAATAGAAAAGAAACCAAAAGAGAGTATTGGCACACACACACACACAGTGAAGCTGAAACAGAAAAATAGAAAAGAAAAGAAAAATTCGAAACCTTGTTGTTCTTTTGGAATCTGTCCGGGTCTGTGTATTGATACTATTTGGTTTTAAAATCTGAAATTCTTTAAGAAGCTTTGCTCTTGTGAATCTGGGTTTCTCGGGTCTCATTATTGCTCAAGTCTGTGGAAAGACTGCTATTCTGCTGATTTTGTTACTGCTGCTACTGCTGAAATTTACTCCTTATACCTTCATTTTCAGGTACATATCCTTTTAAACTCATGTTGTGAAAAGCTTCAACACGGCAAATAAATGAAGTTTGGAGTTATGATTCTGCTTTCTACTCATCTAAGCCATTTAGTTTAAATTTCAGTTTTATTTTGTGTTGGTTAATTAGTGGTGAATTCAACACCATGGCTATAAGTTATTTACCTTATTTGAAATTCGTATAAGGTTTGTAATAATGTTATCCATTTCGAAATCTCATTAGTATAGGTATATGTGAGTTGTCAAAACAGGGAGTATGGCATAAAAATGGGCCATTGATTACATCCCATAATACCTTTAGCTAAATGTAAAGTAGAATGGAAGTATTAAGAAGTTACATTAGTGGTATATCTTGTAAAAAATATGATTTTGTTTGGATTGATATAAGTTATTATATGGCATGATGACAGGTATATTTATAATCATATGAGTAAGGTGAGTTGGCATAGCTCGTCATGATGTTAAGAATATTATGAATGTTTAGGCGCACAACTATGTTGTATGTAATACAATTCGAATTGAATCAATTCGAATAATAACTCCTTTCTCATCAATTTGATTATTTATCGTTATAAATAAACTAAGCAATTATAATTTTGGATTAAAAACAAGCATGTGAGAATGAGATGATATGTATAAGCACAAATTGCAACACTTTATATCAATGGTAATTAGAAATAGAATTTGTTAGTTTCATATACAATTCATTCTTTGGCATACATATATATGTTGTATTTGCTAAAAATCGAATTTTGATTCTTTTCTTTGAATTTGGATAGTTGGGATGAATATAATCTATACCCGGAAATTATAATCGACGGGCAACGTTTAATAATTTGTGAATTCTTTTAAAAGAATTTAAAGGCATCCTTAAAAATGTGAATTTCTCAGGATTTTCATATAAAATGTGTAGATATAATAAACAATTTGTGGACAATCCATAATACCATTACAAATATTTCGCGTAATTAGGGATGCGTTTGCGTACCCTGATTATATTTTAAAAGCAAATTCGGATTATGCGTACGCGCAATTTCGAATGAATATTTTAATAAAAAGGATTTCTCCGACGATGTCAAAATAATTTCATGCAACCCGAGATGTGCGCTTCATTGTATAAATACAAAAGTGACGATGTTCCTAATTTTAATTTAAATTTTGAACATATGATTTTTTAATAAAAACTATAACATGAACAATTTTATTGTGTACACGTATGCGTGACATGATACCCGTAATTATGAAAGATATATAATACGAATATACGTACGCGCAATTCGTTTATATAATTGTAAACAATAAGTAAAAGCGATAGTAAAATCATGCAATAAAAACGTATTTAGTAAAAAATCAAGATAACTAAGCCAATAATAAAAACAGTTGAGCGACCGTGCTAGAACCACGGAATTCGGAAATGCCTAACACCTTCTTCCGGATTAACAGAATTCCTTACTCAGGATTTCTGGTTCGCAGAATAATAAACAGAGTCATATTCTCTTCGATTCAGGGATTAAAACCGGTGACTTGGGACGCCTTAAAATTCCCAGGTGGCGACTCTGAAATAATTAAATAAATCCCATTTCGACTGTCCTTCAATTGGAGAAAACTCCCCACGCACCCCGCGGGCACGGTAAAAAGGAGGTGTGACATATATAATGATGTAATAAGAAAGGTACATTACGTTGGTACTCAGTCAAGTAAGGTACTGGGTGCCTGTCGCGGCCCATCTGTTTGGGTCGTGACACCTACCTTGTATGTTCTTCTACTGAGTTTTTGCACTCCGTTCTTGTATGCTCTTCTACTGAGTCTTTACACTCCGTTCTTGTATGTTCTTCTACTGAGTTTTTACACTCCGTTCTTGTATGTTCTTTTACTGAGTTTTATATACTCCATGCTTGTATATACTTCTACCATGTTTTCCATACTATGCTCTCATATGCTGTTCTACTGTGTTCTTATATTTTTGTCTTCTACTATGTTCCCGCATGTTTCTCTTACTGTATTTTTCTTTTAAGTTCTTAAGTTTCCTTATTTTACTTCTATTAATCCCTGTTTAAGTTTCTTCTGAAAAATCTCTTAAGCATGTTTCTTTTACTGTTCCTATTAGTGTTTTTCTTTTGAGTGCTTCTATTGTGTTCCGCATGTTACTTTGCTATCATGTTTTTCTCATGAGTTTCTGTTGATGAAAGAAGCATGCAAGAGGTTTCAACTCTGAAACCTCTGAGCCTGTTTCAACTACTTGCCTTCTCATCTATACTAGATTCACTACTGACTTTACAATGACACTACAGTCTTCCTTCATGCTTAACATGTTCGTATGCTCCTTATATATGATAGACTTCCCTTTAAAATAGCTTTGGAATTTGCAATTAGTGCAAACTTCCTTTTGAATATAGCTTGATTGATTTCTTTCCATCATTTTACTGATTTCCTCTGTTACTCGACTTAAGTAAAACCTTTCTTTATCTTTTTTTGACTTGGTTCATTCATACCAAATCTCAGACCTTGTGATTTACTGGCCGTTAATTGATCCTCTTACCTTATTTGCACAAACCGTGTATTTTAAAACCCTGTATTTAAATAACTTTTATGTATTCACCCTTAATTACCTACTTTGCACAAAGTATTTGATTAATTTCTTTCCTTAATTGGTTTATACCCATTTGAATCTGAATCCCTTAATTAAGGGAAGCCTTGTGTAATTTATTGACAATCAGTTTTCAAAATATTTTCTTAACTTGTTTTCTCATGACTTTCACACTATAAAAGGCACGACCTTTCTTCACTACACTTCAGACTTCACAATATCAGAATCTCTTCTGATTTCTCACTCTCACATAATAGAATTCTTCCTTCTTGTCTGCATTCTGACCTTTACAAGACTACTGATTTTCCCTGTTTATTTCTTTGAAACTGGTATGTCCTGATTTAACTTCAGCATCACCACAATGTGTTTACTTACAGTTTTCTGCATCTATGTCTACTTTACGATACCTGCAGAAGTTAAATACTTAAACTAGCATGTTGATTTCCTTTTGCTTGTTTCTGCTATGAATCCTTATTCCCTATTTCCCTTTATGTGCTTTGAGTTACAGTTTAAAACATGGCAATATGCAAGTTATTGTCTATAGTTTGAACTTGATCCCTTAGGGGATCTTAACCTCTAAACAATGTGTTCCAGTAGGCTTATGGGTGTGCCAGCATCTCCCATTGTTGGGTTATGCCCACTAACCTGCTTTTTACCTCTTGCAACTCCCCATTCCCTACATCCCTATGTGCACTATTTTTCTTCCCCTTTCCCCCTTTCAGAATTCTGCACTTGCACTCTCTCTTAGTTCTTAAGTTCTGCCCCCTCTTGTGGGCCTCACCTTGGGACCTTGAGTTCCCTCTGAACTTGGAAACCTGAGGGTTGGCCCTTCCACACTGCACTTTGTCTTAATATGGTGATACATTTGGGTGTAAGCACTGCCCGGAGTTCTTATGAAACTCATAGGGAACTCTGACACACCCAAATGGGAGAAAGGCTTTGAAACATGATCTTTGGAGTTGGTTTACTTCATACTTCAGACAGGAAGTCTGAATCAGGCTCTCCTTGGTTTTAATTTTTAACTTCTGATGTATTTTCTTTACTTTATTTTTCTGAACTGTAATAACTTTGTAATAAACTATTGGGGATGACTAGTGAAAAAGGGGGGAATAACTATGTATGTAAAGGGGTAGATATCCTGCTTATAGGGAATTTGTGATTTCTGCATATCACATAGATATCCTACCTATAGGAGTTTCTGATTTCTACATATCACATAGATATCCTGCCTATAGGAATTCTGCACTTTCATATGTGGATACTATGCCTATAGGAAGTTCTAATTCGTACATATCACATAGATATCCTGCCTATAGGAATTCTGCACTTTCATATATAGATACTATGCCTATAAGGAATTGTGCACTCATATAGATATCCTGCCTACAGGTTTCTGAAATTCTGCATTCATATGGATATCCTGCCTATAGTTAAATTTTTGTATCTGTCATATAGATACCATGCTCATAGTTAACTGGAAATCTGAATCCTGCATATGCATCTGTCACTAGGCAAACCTGTTTATAGGGCTTAAATAACTAATTGCATTTAGATATCATGCACATAGGCTTAAACGAAGTACAACATTTAGATGTCATGCCTATAGGATTTCTGCACTCTTGTTATGTCTGTAAAAGTGTTTAAAGTCAACAACGCCTAGAAAGCATGCCTATAGGAATTAATAACCAAGTCTGAAACGTCTCACTCGCCTATAAATCTAAAATCATTGTCTAACGTCTGCAGAACTTATGATCTTTTGTCAAAACTCGTCTTTCCTAAATAACTGACAACCTTTTCTAAAATCAGTATACTTCATCTTTTCTGATATCAGTAGATATCATGCCTATAGGTTTTCGTCTAACACTTAGGCAAGCCATATGACAGTTTATGAACTGAATCAGATTTTATTAACTACAACCAACAGACAGGCCTGATTCAGGCTTTTTATCTGAAATATGCAATAAATCAGTCTGCCCCAACTTTTAAGTTTAATCAGACCCTAATCAGTACGTGTAAGACATGCTAAACTATATGCTTTTCTTTGATTTAAGGAGGTCTGTTTGAGCCTTATTTGTTTTATGTGCTTCCTCATACTTGCTATATATATATATATATGTTTTTGCTTGTCACCTTAGTATTTTTACCTTTTGAAACCACAAATAAGCCCAATACCTCCTCCCTTTAGGATTAGTAGTCCCAAGTGCCTCCGGGGCTGATAAGATGGGGACGGGTAATAGCATGCAATAAGTAAACGAGACCATTCCGCGCTTTAATATCCCAACGGGGTGGGAAAGGGTAGATATGGATATGATGACCACACGATAACATCACATGTAGCCCCTCACTGAGGAGTGATTACTAGATGTTGTGTGGGGTGATCCATATTATTAATAAACCTAGGACCCCATTTCCCTTTGTTTTCTTTGTTTCTTTTAAATCTCTTTTTTATCATTTCCTTTAAGAAAATCAACTCTTTTAGTTCCTTTTTCTTACTTTTGTTTATTTGTAACCATTACATGAAAATCCCCTCTTATTTGAAGCCTTTATTTGCCTATGTGTTATTTGCATTTAAGTCACAACAATAGCTTGGCCGGGAACCACACTAGTGGATCCTGAGGGGTGCCTAACACCTTCCCCTTGGGATAATTTCAAGCCCTTACCCAATCATTGATTACTCAAAACAAACCCCTCCTAGTGTCCTAATGCACTTAAATCATTAGATGGAGACTATTCAATTTAAACCCAATTCTCGAAAGGGAACGAGTTGTCCTCCCAAATGTCACAAACCCGATTTCGCGAGAAAAGGAGTCGCAACAGCGTGGCGACTCTGCTGGGGATATCTTTAAGGCTTCTACCATTTCAAGCTATTACTGTGACTTTACATTTCTTATGTGCTTTATTTGTTTAATACCTTTCGGCATTTAATTCCTCTTCTACTGCAAAAACTAACTTGTCTCTTGTTTCTTTCACTGTTTTTCTTTACTGCACTCCTTTATTACTATTTTAAATTATTGTAATTATTATTTTATGAACGTGCAAATACGTGACAACTTGTTTTAATTATTGCATAAGCATGTTTTCAACATCATATTCCACTCGTGCCAAACAAATACCATAGCAACACTTATAATGAGCAGTTGCGCTCGTCCGATATTATCACCCTTTAAATTCGGCAAAGGCGTATTTTCGGTAAAACCAGTCGATCAACGGTGTAGTCAACGGTTCCATGCATTTTCCTCTTGAGTTGTCCGGTCAAGTGTACCAGTCTAAAACCCCATAGAAACCTTACTCTGTTTAAATTGTGCATGCATCATGGTCAAACCTAGCTGAGTCAGTTATGTTATCGGCATAATGACTCTTTAAGATAGCCTTGTCCAAAGTCCACTAGGTTTCCCAAAAAACCCAAATGGACACTATCACGTTTTGTGCATTTATTTGGAGAACTAAATGTTTTATGCCAATTATTGGTATTTAATAGTCGAGTCTGGTGGGGGTAAGGGCCTAACCCTTTTGTCTTGCAGAAACATGAGGCACGAGGTCCCCAGCTTTGGTATGGTTAGCACAACCTCACTCTTGCTGGACTGGTGGAGGATTCTTCCATCAAATGATCAAATCAACGAGTGGAAAGAGAGGGCCACCAAAGCTAGCGAAAAGTTGGAATATCTGGAGTACAGTCTGCTGGAATTGGAAGGGAAAGTAAGGAAGAGAGTCACCGACTGCCAGAGCACTGAAGAAAATGAAGGAGAACACATGGCAAAGGCATTTCTACTAGTGAACCTACGCGAGCTGGAGGGTTTGATTAACGAGAGCATTCAACCTGAGGAAGGTCCTGCGGGGATCAAATAGATATGAATCTTTTCTTTTTGCTTTAAGAAATGTAATAAGGCCAATGGCCACCAGCGACATTTTATTCCTTGTTATTTAGTGTCGTTTTGGGATTCGTCTACTTTTTATCAATAAAATGAGGTATTTAGCATTCTAAGTTCTCCAAATCAATTTGTCTCTAGGCCTACTTCGGGCGCAATGAAGCTCCCAAATTAGGACGCGATTTACATTCTTTCACTATGTGTTTAAATATCGCAACACTTTCTTATAATCCCCACTGACTTGTTACCTTTTTTTTTTTACTTTTTGTTTATTTACTCCCCTCCCCAAAGGTTGGTTCGTGCACTCTGGCATCGTCATCATATTTCCCAAGATCAAAGGGTCTTCCACCCACTCCTCCTCCTAGTCCTATCAGAAGCAGAAACAAAGGACAGATGGAAGATTTGAACAACACCAGAAAGGAAAACTTAACTGAACGGGTAGAGGTCACTCATGGTGCTCAGGTCTCCAAAGAAAATGCATCCGAACTCGAGCAGAAACTGTTGAAATTTCAGGAGGAACTTGATCAGGTTCGGAATCTGGAAAACTTGTCATTTTCCCTCACCACTCCAGATATCAATTTTCCAAACGCTCAGAACCCCACGCCTCCACAAAACATCCCAAAACCACAAAACCATCCCGCTCCTCACAACCACTGTAATACTTGCCACACTCCACTACTCATCCCAGAACCTTTGAATTCCACAAATGACCATTTCCACTCCCACCATAACACCCCCATCTATGGGGAAACCATGCCACACTCCACCCAACCTGTCTCCAGCACACCCGAGTCTGATGATAAAGACTCACTCATTAGGAACCTAGCTGCGAAACTCAAGAAAATGACAAGTCAAATTCAGGGTGTCGAAGTAAGTAAGGGGATTGAAGGATTGAACTACGAAGATCTTTGTATACAACCGGATGTCGAACTGCCCGAGGGGTACAAACCTCCTAAGTTCGAAATGTTTGATGGTATAGGGGATTTGAGAGTCCACTTGAGAACATACTACGACAAGCTGGTCGGAGTAGGGAAAGACAAAAGGATTAGCATGAAGCTTTTCATGAGGAGTCTGAAGGGAGATGCTTTGTCTTGGTACATTAGCCAAGACCCCAAGAAATGGTCGAGCTGGGTAATTATGGCATCCGACTTTATGGACAGGTTCAGGTTCAACACAGAAAATGCACTAGATGTGTTCTACATTCAGAACTTAAAGAAGAATCCCACGGAAGCATTCCTCGAGTATGCCACTCGCTGGAGATTAGAAGCTGCTAAGGTCAAACCTGCTTTAGAAGAAGAACAAATGAAGAAGTTTTTCGTCCGAGCTCAAGACCCGCAGTACTATGAAAGGCTGATGTTGATTGAGAGCCGGAAATTTTCCGACATCATCAAGCTAGGGGAAAGGATCGAGGAAGGCATCAAAAGTGGTATGGTTACGAACTTTGAAGCTTTGCAAGCTACCAATAAGGCTTTACAGTCTGGTGGTACGTCCAAGAAAAGGGACGTAGGTGTCGTAATGGTTGCACAAAGAGCCAAATCCCCTATCAAATACCAAGTCTATCCGATACCTCCACTCACATATCAGCCTACCCAGAATTACCAAGCACCCACACTCTTACCAAGCTCCATCACCTACTTACCAATCACCCCTACCTCCTACATATCAACATACTTCACCCAGATATTCCCAACTCGCACATGTCTACAATGCTCAGCCATCCCACTATAAATCACCTCACACACGTCAAAACTTTCCTAGACCTCAACCAAATTTCGACCGCAGACCCCCCAAATAGTGTACCGCCATTGCTGAACCGATTGACTAGCTGTACGAAAGGCTCAAAGCTGCTGGTTATGTCACCCCCTATCCCTGCTATAACCCCCGAAAACCCTTTTCTGTGGGTCAATCCAAATAAATCATGTTCATACCATTCCGGCATGAAGGGACATACCATGGATGAATGCTGCTCTCTAAAAGATAAGATCTAGATTCTGACCGATAACAAGATCATTGTAGTAAAGGAGCCTACTCTAAGTGTCCATAACAACCCTCTACCGGACCATAAGGGTGGAGGTGTTCACATGATTGAAATAGAGGATGATTGGGATCCCAAAGGATCGATCGGTTTAATCACAGAAGGTGACGAACCAAAGAAACCAATAGTCACCCTCAATCTGATGGTAGTCCAGATTCAGCCTTCTGGGGATGCCAAGGTAAACATGTCTGTACCATTTTAATTTGAAGCACCACCCCCTACAAAGACGCCAACACCAATTGAAGTCGAGTTTGGGTCTCCTACAAATGCACCCGCACTGTTTGAAGTTGCGGTTTTACCCTCCAAAATACATGCTCCATTCGGAGTAAAGGTGCCCATCCCAGTAACAATGTCGGTTGTAACACCATTCCATACAAATGTCATACCTTGGTATTACACAGCCGAGGCGAGAAGGAAAGGGAAAGCTAAATTCGGGGAAACAGTTGCGGCACAGGGTATGACAAGAACCGGCAGGGTTTATACTGAGAAGCATTTAGCTGAGTGGAGTAAGGAGGCCTGTGGTCGGCCGACCATCACTAAAACTGGACCCGATGATCTCTGGAGAAAGATACAAGACAAGGGACACTCAGTTATTGATCAGCTGAAAAAAACGCCAGCACATATTTCTATCCTAGCTTTGCTGCAAAGTTCCGACGTACATAAGAATGCCTTGTTGAAGGTGCTGAGTGAGGCATATGTATCAAGCAACATCACCGGAGGAGAAATGGCAAACATGGTAGGGCATGTATTGGAAAGTGACACGATCACTTTTCATGAAGATGAGTTGCCACCAGAAGGGTTGAATCACAACAAAGCGTTGCATATCACCGTGCAATGCGAAGATCATTTTATCACTAGGGTCCTGATTGATGGAGGGTCTAGCCTCAATATTTGTCCGTTGGTAACACTCAGAACATTGGGAAAGGGTGTGTATAAGAACAAGGATGGGGCCATCAACGTCAAAGCTTTTGAGGGTTCCCAAAGATCCACCATTGGGGAAATCAGCTTGTGTTTGCAAATGGGTCCTACTTGGTTCGACGTTGATTTTCAGGTTATAGACGTGCCGGCATCTTACAACTTGTTGTTGGGACGACCATGGATTCATGCCGTTGGGGCTGTAGCGTCAACACTACATCAGGCAGTGAAGTTTGAGTGGAATCATCAAGAGGTGATCATTCATGGTGACGGTAGCAATCCCATATACAGTCGCCAAACCATCCCAGCGATTGGAGGAAGAATAAAGATAGGCGGGGAAACCTATAACCACATCAAGTGAGTCAACGCCGTTGACAAAGACAAATCGTGGGGCAATAAAATTGAAATCATATTGAACTAGAGCGGATATGAGCCTGGCAAGGGACTTGGAAAGAACCTCTAAGGAATCACCAAGCTTATCAAACTGAAGAAACATGGCACCACCTTTGGTCTGGGATATGAGTACATTTGGGATGAATTCAACAACTGGTCGCCACCATGGCGCGGCCCATACTACCCACTGGAGCAGCCAATACCATATTTGGAGCAGACTTTCCAGTCGGTCGATGTTATCTATGGGTCGGAAGAAGAGGAAGCACTAGCAGCAGTGAGAAATTTGTTCCTAGAAGAAGATGACATGGATTGTTGTGTCATTTTCGATGAGGAGGGGAGGAAGGCCCTTCCATATAGGCCGTAAGTCGAGGATCACGCCTCGACAATTAGACCATCAGAACCACCAGAGCTCGGAAAGCCTCGGGGTAGCAAGGCTGAACAAAGCATCATGCACTATCTTTTATTTTTACTAGTTGATTTTCCTTTCGCATTTTTGAATTTTTGCAATAAGATCTTCCGATGTTCAAAATAGTTATGAAATTTATCAAAGCATTCCGGTTTCCTTACAAATCTTACTCTTATTATTTTCTCTCATTACTTTACTTATACAACATTACTATTACCTATCTTGATGAACCAATGGCTGTGACATGCAATAAGATAACGCAACAAATGGATACAGATTCAGAGAAAGATGAAATACCGGAAGAGGTTGTTAAAGAAGTCAAGAATTTTGAGAACAGACCTAAGTCCAACCTGGATGAGACCGAGATTGTTAACCTGGGAGATGCAGAAAATATCAAAGAAACTCGGATCAGCGTTCATTTGTCACTGTCAGAAAAAGGAAGAATACACAGAATTTCTGAAGGAATATGAGGACATATTTGCCTAGTCATATGATGACATGACTGGTTTGAGCACATCTATTGTGGCCCACAAACTGCCAACTAATCCGATATGTCCACCGATAAAACAAAAGCTCAGAAAGTTTAAACCCGACATGAATCTGAAAATCAAGGAAGAAGTCACTAAGCAGGTCAAAGCTAAGGTCCTCAGGGTAGTAGAATATCCTACATGGTTAGCCAATATTGTGCCGGTGCCGAAGAAGGATGGGAAGGTCAGAGTCTGTGTCGACTACCGGGATCTCAATCGGCCCAGTCTAAAGGACGGCTTCCCCTTGTCGAACATACACATCCTGATCGACAATTGCGCCAAGCATAAGTTGCAATCATTTGTAGATTGCTTCGCTGGATATCATCAGATCTGGATGGACGAAGAAGTTGCTGAGAAAACGGCTTTCATTACGCCGTGGGTGATGTACTACTATAAGATGATGCCATTCGGGTTAAAGAATGCATAGGCCACCTACATGAGGGCCATGACTACTATCTTCCATGATATGATACATGAGGAGATTGAGGTATATGTAGATGATGTCATCATAAAGTCCAAGAAAGCCACTGACCACATGGAAGATTTGAGGAAGTTCTTCAACAGACTGAGAAGATACAAGCTGAAACTGAATCCCGTAAAATTTGCATTTAGGGTTCTTATCGAAAAACTACTTGGGTTCATTGTGAGTCACCGAGGAATATAACTGGATCCATCTAAGGTCAAATTTATTCAAGAACTGTCACCGCCAAAGAACAAGAAGGACGTAATGAGTTTCCTGGGAAGACTTAACTACATCAGCCGGTTCATAGCATAATTTATGGTCATCCGTGAGCCGATCTTTAAGATGTTGAAGAAGGACGCCGCTACCACATGGACTGATGATTGCCAAAAAGCTTTCGACAGAATCAAGGAATACCTATCAACATCACCAGTCTTAGTACCGCCCGAGCCGAGTAGACCTCTATTACTCTACCTTGCAGTATTGGATGGAGCGTTCGGTTGTGTTCTGGGGCAGCATGATGAAATAGGGAGGAAGGAGCAGGCCATCTATTACCTTAGTAAGAAGTTCACCCCGTACGAGACTCGGTATTCTCTGTTAGAGCGCATCTGTTATGTTTTGACTTGGGTAGCTCAGAAGTTGAGGCACTACTTCTGTGCCTATCCTACATATCTCATATCAAGGATGGATCCCTTGAAGTACATCTTTCAGAAGCCCATGCCCACTGACAAGCTGGCCAAGTGGCAAATCCTGTTGAGTGAATTTGACATTGTCTACGTGACTCAGAAAGTAATCAAAGGACAGGCACTAGCAGATCACCTTGCTAAAAATCCCGTGGACGGAGAATACGAACCCCTGAAAACATATTTTCCTGATGAAGATGTATCATTCATAGAAGGAGACATTGCAGAATCCTATGACGGTTGGAGAATGTTTTCGATAGAGCAGCAAATTTCAAAGGAGTTGACATAGGAGCGGTCCTAGTATCAGAAATCGGTCAGCATTGTCTAGTGTTTGCAAAACTCAGGTTCCCCTGCACCAAAATATGGCCGAGTATGAAGCCTGCATCCTAGGGCTTAAGATGGCCATTGACATGAACTTCCAAAAGTTGCTAGTAATTGGGGATTCAGACTTGCTTATACATCAGGTCCGAGAAGAATGGGCGACCAAGAACTCCAAGATACTCCCTTATCTGCATCATGTGCAGGAGTTGAGAAAGAGGTTCACAAAGACAAAATTCCAGCATGTTCCCAGGGTCCAGAATGAATTCGCTGATGCACTGGCTACCCTATCATCCATGATACAACTTATAGAAAAGAATTTCATTGATCCCATTCCGGTAAAGATCCATGATCAGCCCGCTTACTATGCTCATGTCGAAGAGGAGGTAGACGAAAAGCCTTGGTTTCATGATATCAAAGAATACCTAGCAAAGGGAGAATACCCAGAGCTCACAAACGCTATTCAGAAGCACACGCTTCGGAGGTTATCCAACAATTTCTTTCATAGCGGAGGAATCCTGTATAGGAGGAATCCTAATTTGGGATTATTAATATGTATCGATGCAAAGGAGGCATCCAGGCTATTAGAGGAAATTCATGCAGAGACTTGCGGTCCACATATGAATGGCTTTGTTTTAGCAAAGAAAATACTCTGAGCTGGTTACTTTTGGATGACTATGGAAAAATACTGCATCCAGTATGTCCGAAAGTGCCACCGCTGCCAGATACATGCAGACATGATAAAGGTGCCTCCAAATGCGCTCAATGCAACAAGCTCGCAGTGGTCGTTCGTCGCCTGGGGAATGGATGTTATTGGACTAATCGAACCCGCCACATCAAACGGGTACAGGTTTATCCTAGTAGCAATTGATTATTTCACCAAATAAGTTGAAGCAACATCTTACAGGGCAGTGGCTAAGAAAGTCGTGGCGGATTTCGTCCGCGACCATATTATGTGTCGGTTCGAAATTTCAAAGTCAATCAATACTGATAATGGCTCCAGCCTCAACAGCGATTTGATGAAAGCCATGTGTGAAACCTTCAAGATCAAACACAAGAATTCTACAGCTTACAGACCTCAGATGAACGGAGCCGTTGAGGCCGCCAACAAGAATATCAAGAAGATACTAAGGAAAATGATAGAGAAGCATAAGTCATGGCACGAGAAGCTATTGTTTGCTTTATTGGGATACCGCACCATAGTCCGCCCATCGACAGGAGCAACCCCCTATATGCTGGTCTACGGTACAACGGCAGTCATTTCGCCGAGGTGGAAATTCCCTCATTAAGAATCTTACAGGAAGCAAAGCTAGATGATGCAGAATGTGTGAATAATTGTTAAGAGCAGCTAGCTCTTATAGATGAAAAGAGAATGAATGCAGTTTTCCATGGTCAGCTCTATCAGAACAGAATGTCTAGAGCCTTTAACAAAAGAGTCAAACCGAGACAATTCACACCGAGGCAGCTGGTGTTAAAGAAAATTTTTCCGCATCAAGACAAAGCCAAAGGGAAATTCTCTCCCAATTGGCAGGGTCCGTACATGGTTCACTGGGTTCTGACAGGAGAAGCCCTCATGCTTGCCGAAATGGATGGAGAAGTTTGGCCAAAGCCGATCAATTCAGAAGTAGTCAAGCGATACTATGTGTAACCTGTATGCTTTCTTTTATGATGTAATTTGAACTACGCCTGACCTGATTCCCGTTTAAGAGGGGATACGTAGGCAGCCCTATGGGTTCAGTCACAATTCAATAAAATTTCCATTCCCCCCACTATTGGAAACTGGGGAAGAATTTTGAGGAGGACCCTCAAAATTCTGAAGTCGATTCCATCCATTTATCATTAACAACCATTAGAAGCAACAACCCAGTAAACTGGGGCAGAATTTTGAGGAGGACCCTCAAAATTCTGGAGCAAGAGAAGTTGCAATATCTTGAACCACGTCGCAGTCGTCGGTTCATCTAAAGAGAACTATAGGACCTAACTAGTGGCCCCACCATTGTTCCGGACCCCATGTAGAAATAGGATCCATATGGAGTTTTATTTAATCTCTAACACCTCCTTGATCTTATTTTTTGCTTTTAGCATTGAGGGCAATGCTAGTTTTTATTCGGGAAGGGGTGGGGGGAAGGTGGTCCTATTTTGATGATTTGAACTAGATTGTAATTATGATACTGATTTTTCTTTATTGTTATTTTTCACTTTTGGTATGTATATAACTTTGCCATTATTTTTCAATTTCGGTATGTATATAAAGTTACTTTTTCATGTATATATTTATTCCCTGTTATGTATATTCGTCTAAATCCCCTATTGTACATATTCAGTTTACTTTCCGTATTTTGCTTTATAACTTCTTTTGCAATTTTTCTTAATAGCATAACTTCTTATTTCATTTAGTAGCTTCTTTTTCAATTTGTAGTTTCTTACTTTTACAAGTTTTCGTGATCAATAAGCCTTTGGTTTTCTTAATACCATGGTTCTTTCCAAATGTGGAGTTTGTGTGAACTGGGTGGCTCTTCCCGATGATGGATGGCATGACAACCTTCTTAAGGGTTTGGGTCCGTTTTCTTTTTATTTTTGTGTAAATAGTAGTAATGTACGAAAGTGTCTCAAGCAAAGCTTCATTTGAGCCTAATACATTTTCCTTTTACCTAATTGTCACGTCCTTAGTTGTTATCTAAGTACACGTGCGGCACTTGACAACTCATTCACGATCTTGTACAACTTGCTTACGTTCTTATGTACTTATGTTATGCTTTTACTAAATCATGCATATTTATTACTAAAATTTCCTTGTTTAGAAACGCTACCCCAGTGATATATATGGTATCGCCGGATCAAAGCCGAGCAGGGCAAGCAAAGACAGCGATGATACGAACTAACATTTTCCCCTGTAATTTTTCTTTGGATGCAGGCACTTGAGTTGCAAAATCATCAAATATACTATACACTCACTCACAAAGTTCATAAATACAACTCTCCGAACCGTTGCACTTGCTCGCAACTGCTATCCGCACAACAGTGTCCCCAGCAGGCACAATATCCCCAGCAATCACGATACCGCAATCTGCTATCAGCTAATAAGACTCTATTGCCATTTGCCATTTTTACTTCCTGCATAAGGCTACCATTTTGCCTTCCGAGGTTAAGCTCTACCTCCATCTGCATTCTCTACATTGCATAAGGCTACCATTCTGCCTTCCGAGGTTAAGCTCTACCTCCATCTGCATTCTCTGCATTGCATAAGGCTACCATTCTGCCTTTCGGGACTAAGCTTTGTCTGCCATTTGCCAATTCTCTACATTGCATAAGGCTACCATTCTGCCTTCCGAGGTTAAGCTCTACCTCCATCTGCATTCTCTGCATTGCATAAGGCTACCATTCTGCCTTCCGAGACTAAGCTCTGTCTCCATCTGCATTCTCTGCATTGCATAAGGCTACCATTCTGCCTTCCGAGACTAAGCTCTATCTCCATCTGCATTCTTTGCATTGCATAAGGCTACCATTCTACCTTCCGAGGTTAAGCTCTACCTCCATCTACATTCTCTACATTGCATAAGGCTACCATTCTGCCTTCCGAGGTTAAGCTCTACCTCCATCTTCATTCTCTGCATTGCATAAGGCTACCATTCTGCCTTCCAAGGTTAAGCTCTACCTCCATCTTCATTCTCTGCATTGCATAAGGCTACCTTTCTGCCTTACGAGGTTAAGCTCTACCTCCATCTTGCATGGCTGAAAGATCACCACTTCATTTATATCTTGCATGGCTGAAAGATCTCCACTTCATTGGCATCTTGCATGGCTAAAAGATCGCCACTTCGTTTACATCTTGCATCAGCCGAAATATCGCCATTTCATTTACATCTTGCATGGCTGAAAGATCACCACTTCATTTACATCTTGCATCGGCTGAAAGATCGCCACTTTATTTACATTTTGCATTGGCTGAAAGATCGCCACCTACTACACCTCATAGGCTGAAAGATTGCCACCTACTACACCTCATAGGCTGAAATATTACCAAATCATCCGAAGGCGTCATTGTTCGGAGGCACCATTTTCATAGCCCGAGAACGCCATGCCATGGCCTGAGGACCCCTTTTATCTTTTGCATATCATTATTCAAAGGCGTCATAGTTCGGAGGCATCATTCTCATAGCCCGAGAGCACCACTCCATGGCCTGTGAATCCTTATCATATGCTTCATGACCCAGGATGTCATGGTCTGAGGACGTCATCCTAACCGTTCAAAGACAACTTTTCATGGTCTGACGGGAACTTGCATCATGTTTAAATGTCCACACAACATATTGTTCATTTGCAGGTAAACCGGTGAGCAACGGTCGTCTCAGCAGGAGCAATCCCGCTCCAGTTTCCACAGGCCTATTAGACTTTAACCATCCATCTTAACCCAAATATCGCGTCCATCTTGGAAAATCTCCATCGGCATACTCCGTCGACGGATCCTGAACTACATATGGCCTGATTCCTGTATGAACAGGGATATGTAGGCAGCTCAGGAGCCAGAGCTCGATCAAATACATCAAACCATTTCATTCGGTCAAAATTGGCCATCATATCTTTACCCGACAACTCTTTCATCCTTCCGGGTAAAGAGGGGCAGTTGTTGATACCCAATTTTTCCCTATATATTTTTTATATGCAAAATACTTTCAAAATAGCAGGTATATGCATATATAAGTATGTCCCAAGGTTATTAGATTTTTAAATCTATTTATTGCCCTATTTTATCAAGAAAAATCCAATATTTATCCCCAAAATTATTATTTTGGGTGATTCACTTATTGCATTCTCATATTTATATTAAAATATTGCTGGCATAATTTTTGCATATTTTTACAAATTTGTTTAGTATTTTTAAAGCTAAATTGCATATAATTGCGATATTAGCCTATTTTAAGATTTAATTGTTTTCATAATTATAAAATTGACTCCAATATTTTTAATTTGATAATTATGTATTATTAATCATTGTAGTACCTTTAATTTATTTCCAGAAATTATTGTACTATTTTTTATAAAATAAATAAGGGAAAAGTGGCTATTTAAATACTAGCCCTATTTCATTTCTATTGTAGCCCAAATCAACCCCCCGATTGAACCCAATTGCAATCTCAATTCCCCAACACAATTTTAATTTAAACCCGCCCCTGGCCCGATTAAATCTTACCCGACCCAGACCCTTCTCATCCTAGCCGTTGATCTCTGAGATTAACGGCCCCTATTCACTCTTACCTTTTTTAACCCAAATGACCACCCTAACCTTCTCATTTCTCACCTACCATCCGCCTCTAAACTCTCAAACTCTCTCAAACCCTCTCGAACATTCCCAAACCCTAACCGCCTCTTACCATCACTTCTACCTTGAAACCCTCCGAAATCCATGGCTTCTCAAGCTATGGGAGTCTTATACTCACCTTCTCTTGCTCCCACGTGCCTGATACCTGAAGATTCGAGTCCTGACCTCGAAGGTTTGCACCCAGACCTCTGTCGATTCAAGGTTCCATGTCCACCTCCGGCTTTACTCCGGTGTACCATGGTGGTTTGAGCCTAATTCTGACCTCTCCGACTCAAATTGAAGCCTATCTCACTTCTAGGGTTCTTTTGAAACCCTAACCCTTCGAGGTTTTCTCTGATTTCCTTAGATCCGTTGTGTATCTGTGCTCTCCTTGAGTTTTCAAACGATTTCCCTAACTTTTCTTTCAAAAATTACTTTCAAAACCACTTCGTTTCCCATCTAGGGTTTTCTGGAAATGCTTAAGTGTTTCTCTGACTTTCTTTTCCTTTTCTTTTGTGTCTATTAGCGTCTACTTTGTTCTATGTTTTCCTTCTACCTTGTATGTTCTTCTACTGAATTTTTACACTCCGTTCTTGTATGTTCTTTTACTGAGTTTTATATACTCCATGATTGTATGTTCTTCTACCATGTTTTCCATATTATGCTCTCATATGCTTTTCTACTGTGTTCTTATATTTTTGTCTTCTACTATGTTCCAGCATGTTTCTCCTACTGTATTTTCCTGCTAAGTTTTTAAGTTTCCTTATTTTCCTTCTATTAATCCATGTTTAAGTTTCTTCTGAATGTCTTAAGCATGTTTCTTTTACTGTTCCTATCAGTGTTTTTCTTTTGAGTGCTTCCACTGTGTTCCGCATGTTACTTTGCTATCATATTTTTCTTATGAGTTTCTGTTGATGAAAGAAGCATGCAAGAGGTTTCAACTCTGAAACCTCTGAGCCTGTTTCAACTACTTGTCTTCTCATCTCTGCACTTGATTCAATGTGGAAACCCTAGAATTTGGGGGTTCCGCCAAGCTTGATCATGTGATTTAATTTAACTTAGGGTTTATTTCAAAACTCCTAACTCTCTCAGACCCATTCCTTGCTTTCATATGACTCTGACCTTTTGCTAAAAAAATTTATACTGGATTCTCTACTGACTTTACAATGACACTACAGTCTTTCTTCATGCTTAACATGTTCGTATGCTCCTTATATATGATAGACTTCCCTTTAAAATAGCTTTTGAATTTGCAATTAGTGCAAACTTCCTTTTGAATATAGATTGATTGATTTCTTTCCATCTTTTTACTGATTTCCTCTGTTACTCGACTTAAGTAAAACCTTTCTTTATCTTTTTTTGACTTGGTTCATTCATACCAAATCTCAGACCTTGTGATTTACTGGCCGTTAATTGATCCTCTTACCTTATTTACACAAACCGTGTATTTTAAAACCCTGTCTTTAAATAACTTTTATGTATTCACCCCTAATTGCCTACTTTGCACAAAGTGTTTGATTAATTTATTTCCTTAATTGGTTTATACCCGTTTGAATCTGAATCCCTTAATTAAGGAAAGCCTTGTGTAATTGATTGACAATCAATTTTCAAAATATTTTCTTACCTTGTTTCCTCATGACTTTCACACTACAAAAGGCACGACCTTTCTTCACTACACTTCAGACTTCACAACATCAGAATCTCTTCTGAATTCTCACTCTCACATAATAGAATTCTTCCTTCTTGTCTGCACTCTGACTTTCACAAGACTACTGCTTTTCCCTGTTTGTTTCTTTGAAATTGGTATGTCCTAATTTAACTTCAGCATCACCACAATGTGTTTACTTACAGTTTTCTGCATCTATGTCTACTTTACTATTCCTGCAGAGTTAAATACTTAAACTATCATGTTGATTTTATTTTGCTTGTTTCTGCTATGAATCCCTATTCGCTATTTCCCTTTATGTGCTTTGAGTTACAGTTTAAAACATGGCAATATGCAATTTATTGTCTATGGTTTGAACTTGATCCCTTAGGGGATCCTAACCTCTAAATAATATGTTCCAGTAGGCTTATGGGTGTGCCAGCATCTCCCATTGTTGGGTTATGCCCACTAACCTGCTTTTTACCTCTTGCAACTTCTCATTCCCTATATCCCTATGTGTACTGTTTCCCTTCCCCTTTCCCCCTTTCAGAATTTTGCACTTGCACTCTCTCTTAGTTCCTAAGTTCTGTCCCCCTCTTGTGAGCCTTGCCTTGGGACCTTGTGTTCCCTCTGAACTTGGACACCTGAGGGCTGGCCCTTCCACACTGCATTGTGGCTTAATATGGTTATACATTTGGGTGTAAGCACTGCCCGGAGTTCTTATGAAACTCTTAGGGAACTCTGACACACCCAAATGGGAGAAAGGCTTTGAAACATGATCTTTGGAGTTAGTTTACTTCATACTTCAGACAGGAAGTCTGAATCAAGCTCTCCTTGGTAGTAATTTTTAACTTCTGATGTATTTTCTTTACTTTATTTTTCTTAACTGTAATAATTTGTAATAAACTATTGGGGATGGCTAGTGAAAAGGGGGGGAATAACTATGTATGTAAAAGGGGTAGATATCCTACTTATAAGGAATTTCTGATTTTTGCATATCACATAGATATCCTGCCTATATGAGTTTCTGATTTCTGCATATCACATAGATATCCAGCCTATAGGAATTCTACACTTTCATATGTATATACTATGCCTATAGGAAGTTCTGATTCCTGCATATCACATAGATATCCTGCCTATAGGAATTCTGCACTTTCATATGTAGATACTATGCCTATAAGGAATTTTGCACTCATATAGATTTGCCTATAGGTTTCTGAAATTCTGCATTCATATGGATATCCTGCCTATAGTTAAATTTCTGCATCTCTCATATAGATACCATGCTCATAGTTAACTAGAAATCCGAATCCTGCATATGCATCTGTCACTAGGCAAACCTGTTTATAGGGCTTAAATAACTAATTGCATTTAGATATCATGTTCATAGGCTTAAACGAAGTACATCATTTAGATGCCATGCCTATAGGATTTCTGCACTCGTGCTATGTCTGTAAAAGTGTTTAAAGTCAACAACGCCTAGAAAGCATGCCTATAGGAATTAATAACCAAGTCTGAAACATCTCAAATATAAAATAATTATCTAACATCTGCAGAACTTATGATCTTTTGTCAAAACTCGTCTTTCCTGAATAAATGACAACCTTTTCTAAATCAGTATACTTCATGTTTTCTGAAATTAGTAGACATCATGCCTATAGGTTTTCGTCTAACACTAAGGCAAGCCATAAGACAATTTATGAACTAAATCAGATTTTATTAACTAGAACCAGCAGGCAGGCCTGATTCGGGCTTCTTATCTGAAATATGAAATAAATCAATCTGCCCCAACTTTTAAGTTTAATCAGACCCTAATCAGTATGTGTAAGACATGCTAAATTATATATGCTTTTCTTTGATTTAAGGAGGTCTGTTTGAGTCTTATTTGTTTTATGTGCTTCCTCATACTTGCTATTTATATGTTTTTGTTTCGCCTTAGTATTTTTACCATTTGAAACAACAAATAATCCCAATACCTCCTCCCTTTAGGATTAGTAGTCCCAAGTGCCTCCGGGGTTGATAAGATGGGGACGGGTAATAGCATGTAATAAGTAAACGAGACCATTTCGCACTTTAATACCTTAACGGGGTGGGAAAGAGTAGATATGAATATGATGACCATATGATAACATCACGTGTATCCCCTCACTGAGGAGTGATTATCGAATGTTGTATGTGGTGATCTATATTATTAATAAACCTAGGATCCCATTTCCCTTTGTTTTCTTTATTTCTTTTAAATCTCTTTTTTATCATTTCTTTTAAGAAAATCAACTCTTTTAGTTCCTTTTTCTTACTTTTGTTTATTTGTAACCATTACGTGAAAATCCCCTCTTATTTGAAGCCTTTATTTGCCTATGTGTTATTTGCATTCACAACAATAGTTTGGCCGGGAGCCACACTAGTGGATCCTGAGGGGTGCCTAACACCTTACTCTTGGGATAATTTCAAGCCCTTACACAATCTCTAGTTACTCAAAACAAATCCCCCCTAGTGTCCTAATGCACTTAAATCATTAGGTGGAGACTCTTCAATTCAAACCCAATTCTCGAAAGGGAACGAGTTGTCCTCCCAAATGTCACAAACCCAATTTCGCGAGAAAAAGGGGGCGCGACATCTGCCTCCACATTTGCATAAGGCTAAGCATTGCATTCTCTTTGCATGAGACTAATCCTTGTCTCAAATATTGCATGAGGCTAAGATCTGCCTCCTCATTTGCATAAGGCTAAGCATTGACTTCTCCTTGCATGAGACTAAGCCCTGTCTCAAATCTTGCATGAGACTAAGCCCTGCCTCCACATTTGCATAAGGCTAAGCACTACCTTCTCCTTGCATGAGACTAAGCCCTGTCTCAAATCTTGCATGAGGATAAGTCCTGCCTCTATATTTGCATAAGGTTAAGCATTGCCTTTTCTTTGCATGAGATTAAGCCCTGTCTCAAATCTTGCATGAGGCTAAGCCCTGCCTCTATATCTGCATAAGGATAAACATTGCCTTCTCTTTGCAAGAGATTAAGCTCTGTCTCAAATCTTGTATGAGTCTAAGCCCTGCCTCTATAGCTGCATAAGGCTAAGCACTACCTTCTCTTCGAATGAGACTAAGCCATGTCTCAAATCTTGCATGAGGCTAAGCCCTGCCTCCATATTTACATAAGGCTAAGCACTGCCTTCTCTTTACATGAGACTAAGCCCTGTCTCAATCCTGCATGAGGCTAAGCCATGCCTCCATATCTACATAAGGCTAAGCATTGCCTTCTTTTTTCATGAGACTAAGCTCTATCTCAATCTCGCATGAGGCTAAGCCCTGCCTCCGTATTTGCATAAGACTAAGCATTTTCTTCTCGCTACTAAGCATTGTCCCTCCCGGCATAAGTGTTGCTCCATTCTAAACTTAACACTATCTTCTTCCCTCAGGCTAAGCTCTACCCCCAAACTCCGCTCAAGACTAAGCTTTGTCTTGCTATCACTTTCAGTATCATATCTCTGCTCTTTATAGGCTGACATATAGCCAACCTGTCCAATGGCGTCATAGTCCGAAGGCATCATTCTCATAGCCTGAAGATTCCATGTCATGGCCTGAGGATGTCTCAATACTCTCACATCATTATTCAAAGTCATCATGGTTCAGAGGGACCATCCTCATGGCCCAAGAACATCATTCCATGGCCTGAGAATCTCCTATCTCACAATTCATGGCCCAGGACATCATGGTCTAAGGACATTACCTGCACTGTCCAAAGACAATCTTTCATGGTAAAGGGGAATTCACATCACGTTTAAATTCTCGTAGCAATCTATATACATGCATGCGTCATATTTTGAGTTTTGCAGGTAATTCTGGAGGTAACCGTTCTTCAAACAGGAGCAACCTTCGCTTCGGTTTATGTTCATACCATTTTCACTTTGCCATTATAGCCGATTCCCATCAATTACCTACCTTACTCTGTGACCATTCAAATATTTGTCCCATAATGCATTCACTACCTTCCAAACTCACAATCATAACCCCATCCGACACAACACTTCACAAAAGAACCTTTTCTATCGGCTTCATTCACCGTTGGGTGCAGAACTATACATGGCCTGATTCCTGTAAAACCAGGGATATGTAGGAAACTCAGAGACCAAGGTTTGGCCTCTATGTTTTCAAAAAAAAACCATTCGGTCATCATTTCTTTACCCGAAAACTCTTTCGTCCTTCCCGGGTAAAGAGGGGTAGCTGTTGATACCCAATTTTCCCTCATATATATTAAAATGTGGACATACACTTTCAGAATATTGTACATGCATTTAAAAACATGCACAAGTATTTTTACAATTTTTCTACAATTTTTAAAGGCCCTAAATCCATTTATTACTGCATTTTTAATTACATAAATGTTCAAAACTATTCCTCATATTATTTTATTATGATTTAATCATCTAAATTCTTCCTTTATGTTTATATAAGTGTTCAAATATTTTAATTACATTTTTATAATTACATTTGCATTTTTAAGACTATAAATGCATATTTTGCAAAAATAGCCCCTATATATGCATAACTACATTATCTACACAGAAAATGACTTTTTATATTTTTATAATATTAATTAATTATTTTAAATCACATTCATGCATGAAAATCATTTTTATCATTTAATTATCTATTTTTAAAATTATTTTTATTTAGTAAATTGGGTATTTAACAAATAGCCCCTAATTATACCCAAAATCGGACCTCCCCCCCCCCAATCCAATTCAATTAAAAATCAGGCCCAAATCTACCCAGCCCAAACCCTAAAGACTACTACCTGGCCCCAAACAACTTTTAATCTTGGGTGTTGATCACAGAGATCAACGGCCACCATTCATTCTTTCCCTTTTTATTCCAAATGACCATAACCCTAATTATTCTTCACACACCAGCCGCCCTTGACTCCCCTCTTCTACGATTCTGTCTGAGACCAACCCTAACCCTAATTGCCTCCACTTAAACCTATCCCTAATCCCTTTGATTCTTACCTGCTCCATGGGATTCCATGGCTATTTTAGACCTCTACTGGTCTCTTACTTCTTCTGGTTGTTCGATTTTGCTATCTCATGAAAGAGATCTCAAAGAGATCTAGCCCAGATTTTGTTCGAAACTCTTTAAGAGTTTGCCTATGGTCACCTCCATTTGTGAGTGCTATTATTTTGAGTTTTATAGTTCGAATCTTTGGTTCAAAACTAGATTCTCTTTACCCCACCCCTTTTCCTCAAAACCCTAATCTTTTAGACATGAATCTGTCCAGATCTTTGTAGATCTTGAGTGATTCTGAGTTTGTCAGTAATTTTTCTTTAAAGATCTCTCGTTTCTTTACTGTTAATCGACTCTAAATGTTTTTCAAAATTAGGGTTCCACTTCATCTGTTTTTGCGAAGGGCTTTTCTGAAATTCCTTATGCGTTTGATTAATCTTTCTCTAATGACTGTGTTCCAGTATTAGTTGTTTGATTATTCATTGTTCACTTCAACATTTACCCCGTTATTTTTTGAATAGTTGATTGACTAACTCAACCGTCTAAGGTTTCATGTTTTGCTGAGATGATTTACTGTATTTTGCCTGTTTTTCTTAATTCTGAGATTCTTAATTGACATTCCTTGCCTATTAAGCTTAAATTAGGGGGTGTTTGACCCCAGATTAGTCTCTAATTACTTATATTACCTTATTTGTGTGGTTAATTGCTTGATTTATGGTGTTCTAACCCTAATTGGTTGTCAGACTCACTTCTTGCCTTATTTGAAACTCAATCCGAGTTATTTTTGGGTATAACTCCCTAATTTTCTGCCCTGTCAAGCTTGATTGATTGTTTGATTGTTTTCCTTGCCTTATTTGCAATGTTGAACCACCTTGCCTTATTTACTTTACATTATTCCACTCTTATAAATACATGACTCTGTTCAAACACACACACATACAAACCTAAGGAAAAACACCTCTAAAAACTCTTGCTCTCTACTACTATTTGTCTATTGCACTGTCTAGCCGGCTGAAAGCCAAGGCTAGATCTTGGATCCTATTTACTTCACTCTCCAAATGCAAATTCCTAACTGGTATGCCTCACTTTATTATTATTCAGACATCTGTATGATTTAGTTTATGTACTTCCTGCTCAACATGATCACTTGCATGTTACTAAATCAGTATGCTTCTTGTTCTCAACATGCCTACTTTCATGTCATTGAATCAGTATGTTTCCCTGATGTTAGCATGCCTGCTCTTAACTAAGACCTATGTAGTTTTTCCCTGCCTTCAATATGTCTACATTGTCTGTTTCCAAGACTTGTGTGTTTTCCTGTTCCTAGCATATCTACTTTCATGTTGTTTGAATCAGTATGTTTCCTTGGTATTAGTACGACTATTTCTAAGACTTATGTGCTATATGTTAATGCCTTAATCATCATGCTTACTCACATATGTTTAAACCTAGAAGGTCCTGTTTTCAGCATGTCAACCTGTCTATTTCTATTCACTAGACTTATGTGTTGTTCTGCTTACAACATATCTATGTGTCTGCCCCTATGTCATTAGACCTATGATTGTTGTCCTATTATAGATGTTCATCCCTAATAAACCCCTGATTAAATCCTGGTATCTATGCCCTCAACTTGCTTGCCTTTATATGTGACTGTTTGATCCAACATACTACCCTATGATTGTTACAAGGCTGTATGTTCACCTAGTATTAGTTAATGGACCAAGACCATAAGAAACCTTTGTTGAACCAATGGATCTTGTCTGTTGTTGATTGAGTTCAAGGCTAAAAATCCTTCTGCTGACCCTGGGCAATGTGAATTCTTGCTTTATGACTATGTTGTTGTTCTCAGAATGCTTTTGATTGTTTTTTTCAGTCCTAAACTGTTTTACTCCTTAAATGTTTCCACTTTTGAGTTGTTTTACCTCCGGAACCTCTGAACTATTTTACTCCTAAATTATTTTCCTTAAACTGTCACTACTCTTTTAAAGCAATCTCACTCCTATTCTTAGAATACCTAGGGTCTTGCCCCTCCAGTGTGAGCACTACTTAGGAGTCCACAAGACTCCTCTGAACTCTGACACACTGGGGCTGCTATTCCACACTGTACAAATCTATTGCTCTTTAAGGTGGATTTTGGTGTGAGCATTCACCGGGGTCTCTGAGGCCCTTGGGAACTATTACATATTAGGATACCCTCTCTCGGACACTATGAGATATGGTACTTTGGACTGTTTGAAGGCTTGGTTTTTCCCAGGTTTACTTTGAGTCTATCCAGGCTCCTTATAGTATAGTATCATTTATTTATGTAATTCATTTATGATTGGTTTGTAATAGTAATTTCCTTGTAAAAAGATATTGGGATATTAGTAAAATTAGGAGGGATTCTTATATATATATTGTTGGGAACGGGTAGATACCATGCCTATAGGGTTTAATCAGTTCCTACACTTAGAAACCATGTCTATAAGTTATTGTGACTTTTGTTTGATTATGTGCATTTAGATACTATGCCTATAGGTGCTAAAATCAATCCTACATTTTTAGATACCATGCCTATACGTTTTAAATTAATTCCTGCACTTAGAATTCATGCTAATAGGATTTCAGCATATTTCAGCACTTAGAAATCATGCCTACAGGGTTTAAGATAAAATCAACCTCTAAAATCAGCAGTCAATTCACAGTTTAGACATCTATTCTTTAAAATCTCGTCCGTTCATCATTTAGGCAAATCTTGTAGGTTCAAAATGGTTATTTCTTGTTGCCTGAAACTACCCAGATTCAAGAAGTAATAAAATCAGTAGGCAAACTGATTAGGTACTTATTGCCCCGCTTTAATAAACATTGCATGTGTTCTGCTTTGTGCTCACCTAGATATCCTGCTTTAGGATCCTTTGAAATATCTAAAATCTTGTTGTTTGAGACGTGCTATTGTCTGCTTGTGTGAAGAGGTAAAGGTGAGCATTTAATTGCCCCTTTATGTGAATGTCCTATTTGTTTTTACTTATCTCTTAGATTTTCTCCTTTTAAACACCTTAGGAGAGTATAGAACTGCCTTAATTAGAGGCCATAAACACCTCCAGGGCCATAAGAAAGGGACGGGTAATGCACACATAGAGTACGTTTAATTAGAATCGCTTATATAACCATAAAGGGAAGGGTAATTGGGTAGTAAAGGATATGATGACCTGTGCGCTAATGCTATGTGTAGCACCCCAACTTGGGGACGATTACCAAGCATTATACAGAAGTGATCTTGTAGGCTAAAAAACCTAGGACCTCTCCTTATTCCTTGTTTAAATATAATGTTCATTTGTCTAATTTGCTTTATCTGTTTATAAGACTAATTCACATGATTTGATTTCGGCCGGGACCTACCGTTGTGGACCTCGAGGGGTGACTAACACCTTCCCCTCAAGGTTATTTCGAGCCCTTACCCAATCTCTGGTAATGCAAACTGGTTTTTATGAGTTACTTGCTTTAGGTTCCATAACGCACCTTAAATCCGTTAGGTGGCGACTTTTCAAATCTCATACCCAATTCCTAAAAGGAAATGAGTTGTTCCCAATGAATGTCTAAACTCGGACTCTACGAGAAAAAAAGGGGGCGCGACACTGGCGAGCAAAGTACAAATGTTCAAAACGATCGATCGGGTCGTTACAACCGTACTTAAGGCTAGCTAGCGTAATTCAGGAGAATATGTCTAGTATATTGTTGTAATTACTCGGGAGAGAGTTAAGATAGTCAGAGTGCTCATGATCGATAGAGAAGACTTAGGCAAATTTATAGGAAACGTAGTGGAAAGGATTCTGGCAATAGAGGAAATCAGATTCTTAGATCATTCAAATTCTTGTCTACAACCCGTTCATAGTTAGTTCTTAATTATTGCATTTTCATTATGTAATATTTAGTTAGTAAACATCCTATCTATTATTTAAATATCTCCGAAGGTTGAATACATGAATTTGAGTAAGTCCAATAGTTGTGATTGATAGGTTAATTCCTTGTGGGATTCGACTCCGGACTTGTTAACCGGAATATATTTGCAGCGATCGCTTTGTCCTTTTTATAAGGCATAGTTGAGCGTGATCAAATTTTGGCGTCGTTGGTGGGGATATAACGATGTTATTAATTGCAGTTAAAAGAAGTGCAAAAATTCTTAGTGTAGTCAATTTTCTTCAATTTAAACTGAATACATTGAAATTCTAACCTTTGTAGTCTTGGGTGTTACGGGTGCATGCCTAGAAACTCCTTAAGAACTGGTGAATTGTTCAAAGCATTATCCGATCCTGAAAAAGTTTTCAAGGCATTGAATCGTGCAAACAAGAAAGGCAAACAACAACAAAACTCTACAGAACAAATCGAACAAGACATGGGAGACAAAGTAAACAACACAAATAATGGGAATGATCCGAACAATCAGGGTGTGGTGCCGTTTGTGCCAGAAGCAGCATTGTACGATTGGGCATAACCCATCGTTGACAACTTAGCAACCACAATTGTAGTCCCTCAAATACAAGCAGAATAATTCCAAATCACAAACAACATGCTACATTTGTTGTAGAACAAGGGACTATTCTCAGGGTAATACGTTGAAGATCCTCAGCAGCATTTGAAGAATTTCTTGTCGATCTATGCCACGCAAAGGAAACATAATGTGACAACGGAAGCAATACGACTGTTGTTGTTATTTCCATTCTCAGTGATAGGAGCGGCTCAGACTTGGCTTAATTCACTCCCCATAAACTCCATCACTACTTGGGAGGAATTAGTCAAGCAATTTAAGACTGCCTAACAAATTGATGAGATATTGAGTTTTATACAAAAACCAACAGAGATATTACAAGAAATATGGGAGATATTCAAGGGTTTGTTGGTTACGTGTCCACATCATTGTATTCCGGAGCAGATGTTGGGGCTGAGGTTTTATATGGGTTTGGCAGATAGCTTGAAGGCCAATGTGGATGCTTTAGCAAGTAGAGCATTTTTGAGCAAAACATTCAGAGAAAGCAAGATCCTACTTGACAAGATGGCACAAAACTCAGGATAGACGACAAGAAATGCTCCAATCACTCAAGTGATTCACTTAGTGGATTTAAACCCAACTAACTCCATTGCTGAAAATATGGCCACTCTAGTGACACAAATGAGCATTCTCACCAAAAAGGTTGATGAATTAGGCCAGAAGCACAGGTACACATAGCTAATGCAACTAATGAGGGCTTATGTACATTATGCATTAATCAACCATATGTCTTCTCGTGGAGTGCGGAAGGTGATAACCAAAAATATCAGGAGAACATGAATTATGTGGCCAACTATGGGGGACAGAGGCAAGGTGGTCAGAATTAAGGTCGGCAGAATCAACAATATAGACCAGCTCCACATCAGTACTACAACAACAACAACAATAATCTTGGGGCTATGCGACCACAGGGTCAAGTGGTGCCTTACCAAAGGCAACAAGGTTATAACTAGCAAAATCAGCAGCATGCTTATCATCAACCTCAACAACAACAGATTGTGAGACATGAAGATGGGTTTGCTAAACTTGAGGGAATGATGCAACAATTGATTGGGTCCACTGGAAAAATAACTGAAAGAGTAGACTCACATGAATTAGCGATAAAGAATATTGAGATCCAATTAGGACAGATTTTGATGGCTTTAAATAATCGTACCTAGGGGTCGTTACCTGCAAACACACAAATCAATACAAAAGAGTAGGGCCTGAAACAGCTTATGGCAGTGAGTCTCCGAAATGGTAAAGACCTAGATCTGGAGCAAGAAATTGCTCACAAAACTAGACCTACTGAGACACTGGTGCCAGTACCTATTGAGATAGATGATTCAGCAGGGTTAACTGAGGTGACGGTACAACATGCACAAGAGAACACAAGAAAAGAAAAAGAGGTTGTGAAAGAGACCGAGGTAGCACAAGAACTGATAGTAGAAGTAGTGCCTGAATATGAAAAAAATCAAATCACAGGGAAGAAGCGACCTCCAGCACCATTCCCATAGAGATTGGCCAAGTATCATAAAGATGAGCAGTAAAAGAAATTCTTATAGATGTTCAAGAAAATTTAGGTAAACATTCCATTGATTGACGGTTTAAAGGAGATGCCTAGTTATGCAAAAATGATGAAGGACTTGATGTCCTGCAAGTTCGACTTTCAAGACTTGGCCACGGTCACACTGACTCAGACTTGCAGTGTTGTTGTGACGAGACCCATAGATGAGAAGGTGTCTAACCTAGGGAGTTTCACTAGCCCATGCACAATAGGCAACTATGCATTTGCTAAGGACTGTGTGGTCTGGGAGAAAGCATAAACCTAATGTCCCTGGCTATCTACAAAAGGCTAGGCATTGGAAGAGCTTGACTATCGAATTGACAAAGAAATTCCCATAATTTTGGGAAGACAATTCTTGGCCACTGGGAGAGCTTTGATTGACTATGAAACTGGAGAGCTCAAAATGAGATTAAATGATGAAGAGATAACATTTAACGTGCAGAAATCTATGCGACGACCAAGTGAATTTGCTAATTGCTCTCTAATAGATGTTGTGGATGTAATTTTGGAAGAGGAAGATGAGACATTGAACACTAAAAACCCTCTAGTAGCCTGTCTCATGAACTTAGATGAAGCCAACGGAGAAGACTTGGCAGAGTGGGTACTTGCTCTTGAAGGCCAAGGTTTTTGGAGAAGGGAGCTCGAATTTGAGCCTTTGAACTTAGAGGAAAGAAAAACTCCTTCAGCTAAGCCATCGATAGAAGATCCACCAAAGTTGGAACTGAAGCCACTACCATCTCATATCAGGTATTCCTTCTTAGGACCTAACTCAACTTTACTTGTTATTATCTCATCTAGTTTTTTAGAAGTACAGGCAGAACAGCTTTTGTAGGTACTGACGGAGTGCAAGACTGCAATTGGTTGGACCATTGCAGACATTAAGGGTATCAGCCCGGCCTTCTGTATGCATAAGATTATACTGGAAGATGGGCATAAATCTTCCAGAGAACATCAAAGAAGGCTGCACCCCAACATGAAAGAAGTGGTAAAGAAAGAAGTGATTAAGTGTTAGATGTAGGAATCTATTCCCTATCTCTAACAGCAACTGGGTCAATCCAGTTTAGTGTGTTCCAAAAAAGGGAGGTATGACGGTAGTGAAAAATGATAAGCGCGAATTGATCTCTACACGAATATTTACAGGTTGGAGAATTTGTATGGATTATAGGAAGTTGAACTTGGCCACCCTGAAAGACCATTTCCCACTGCCATTCATTGATCAGATGCTGGACAGATTGGCAGGGTGGTCCTACTTTGGCTTTCTGGATGGGTACTCGGGGTATAATCAGATCTCTGTTGCCCTGGAGGACAGAGAGAAAACATCGTTCACCTGCCCTTATGGAATCTATACTTTTTGAAGAATGTTGTTTGGCCTATACAACGCACCTGACATATTTCAAAGGTGCATGATGGCCATCTTCACAGATATGGTAGAGGAAATAATGGAGGTATTCATGGATGACTTCTCAATGGTGGGGAATTCATTTGATGATTGCCTTATGAAATTGAGAAGAGTATTAAAGAGGTGTATTGAGACGAATCTGGTACTCAACTGGGAAAAGTGTCATTTCATGGTATAGGAAGGTATAGCCTTGGGGCACCTAATGTCAAGTAAAGGCATTGAGGTAGATCATGCAAAGGTTGATGTGATAGAAACGCTTCCACCACCCACTTCCGTTAAAGTAATAAGAAGTTTCCTTGAGTACGCCGATTTCTATAGGAGATTTATAAAATATTTTTCCAAAATTGCTAACCCCTTGTATAAGTTGCTTGAAAAAGATCACCCTTTTGTGTTTTCGGATGACTGTAGGGTAGCGTTTAAGGAATTGAAGAAGAGACTGGTAACAACACCTATCATAGTTGCCCCCGACTAGGAGCAACCATTTGAACCGATGTATGATGCGAGTAACTATGCTGTGGGAGCAGTTCTTGGGCAACGAAAAGATAAAATTATGCATCAAATATACTGCACAAGTAGAACGTTGAGTGGAGCCCAGCTAAATTACACTGTGACCGAGAAGGAGATGCTGGCAGTGGTGTTCGTATTTGACAAATTCAGATCATACCTGATAGGCTTGAAGGTAATTTTTTATAAACCATGCTGCTCTCAGGTACTTAATCGAGAAGAAGGAGTCAAAACTGTGCCTGATTCGATGGGTGCTATTGCTGCAAGAATTTGATTTGGAAATCCGTGATCGGAAGGGAATGAAGAACCACGTAGCTGATCATTTGTCTAGACTGGAAGGAGCTGAGAAGAAGCTTGAGGTAGAAGAGATCCTGGAAACTTTTCCAGATGAACAACTATTAGCCACAAGTCTTGAGGAAGCGCCATGGTATGCAGACAATGCAAACTACCTGGTGAGCGATATTATTCCTTATGACCTTTCCTTTGTCCAAAAGAAAAAGTTCTTTCGTGATTATCGCATGTATTATTGGGGCCTTATCCGTTCAATATTTCTATTGATAACATGATCAGGAGATACATCCCTGAGATAGACCAGTCTTCTATTTTGCAGGCATGTTACGCGTCACCATATGGTGGGCATTTCGGGGGGAGTAAGGACAGCAGCGAAAGTCTTGGAGTCAAGCTTCTACTAGCCAACATTGTTCAAAGATGTACATATATGGATAAAGAGCTATGATGAATGCCAATGAACCGGGAATATTTTCTGCCGGCATGAGATGCCCTGAACCCAATTCAGGAGGTAGAAGTGTTTGATGTATGGGGGATCGATTCCATGGGGCCTTTTGTCAGATCATATGGAAACAAGTACATACTCGTCGTTGTGGACTACGTGTCTAAATGGGTGGAGGCTGTAGCGCTCCTTACAAATGATGCAAAGGGGGTAATTGGTTTTTGGAGAAAGAACATATTCACCCGATTTGGCACTTCAAGGGCAATAATCAGTGACGGAGGCACTCACCTTTGTAATCGAGCCTTTGAGAAATTGTTAGAGAAGTATGATGTATGCCACAAGGTTGCCACCCCATATCATCCACAAACGAGTAGGCAACTGGAAGTTTTGAACAGAGAGATAAAGAGTGTGTTGACTAAGACTGTGAGTGCTACTAGAACAGATTGGGCGAGAAAGTTAAATGATGCATTTTGGGCTTATCGAACCGCTTTCAAAACTCCAATCGGCATGTCACCATACAAGTTTGTATTTGGGAAGCGTGTTACTTACCGGTAGAGTTGGAGCATATAGCGTGGTGGGTGTTGAGACAGTTGAATCTCGATATTGAAGTTGCAGGAACAAGTAGAGTCACGAAGTTGCACGAGCTTGATGAGTTTCGCTATCACACTTTTGAGAGCACAAGATTATACAAGGAGAGAATGAAGATGATACATGATAAAATATTATTGAGAAGAGTTTTAAACTCTGAGATATGGTATTGCTATACAACTCAAGACTGAGGTTATTCCTGGGCAAATTAAAGTCACGATGGTCAGGGCCTTTTCGTGTGGTTGAAATTCACCCCACTGGTGCCGTAGAGATTGCTGCAGAAAATGACTCTCGCATATTTAGAGTTAATGTGCACAGATTAAAACATTATGTGGGTATGGATGAAGCAAAGGTAGTGTCAGTGACCCATTTGATTGAGCCTCCAGCATTGAGCATACCTTAAATATGCTTACATGCGTCATGACGCAATGTTAAATCAGGCGCTGCATGGGAGGCAACCCATTGGACTGTTGTATCCGTCATGCCACGACGTTAACTAAGGCGCTTGATGGGAGGAAACCCAATTCGTAGTTGATTTTTAGTGTAGTTAGAATTTTTGTTTTTGTTTTTTAGGTACTAACAAGTTTGCAGGTGAGTTTGGGAGAGTCGAGTAGGGTTTAAGCATCACGCGAAGCCAGGATAAAGCCAGGGTCGACCAGGGCTTAGGCTGGCGACGCCTGACTAATGCCAGGGTCAACCAGGCCTTAGGTCGGTGACGCCTGACTAATGCCAGGGTCCACCAGGCCTTAGGCTGGCGACGCCGGGCCAACACCAGGTAAGTATTTTCGGCCCTCTTTAAGTTCTTTCTCTTTATTTTGGTCGAAATAAACCTCAAAAACACGCCCTTACAGACTGAACACACTACAAAGCAAACCCAAAACCTCACTTAAACCAACACACAACAAGCTCTACATGAAATTTCACAATAACACAAACACATTGCATAAATTGCTTACGTACCCACAAACAATCACCAGCACATTACCATCCACATAGAGGTCAAGCTTAATCTTGCTTGTCTTTCACACTCATCCGAAATTCTCAGGCAACCTACTACTCACAAAGCTTCAAAAGTATGATTCTATCTCTTTTCTTTGTAATTTCGAGTTAGGTACAAGTATTGAGTGGTGGTTGTTCTTCATTATGGGTGGTTGTTCTTCATGGTCATATTGTGTTTGTGTGCCCCAATCCCATGAACACCTTAGGAATAGTGCTGCGATTGTGAAAATATGTGGTAGTACGGAACCCTCAAGCCGATTTGGGAGGATGAGGCAATCCCTCATTTCCGTAAGAACTCCTATGGCACTAGTGATTGTCAAATGTTTGATGTAATGCCTCAATGACATTCCTAGTCCCCTTTGGAGCCCGAGTCTCCGGGATTAATAAACAAGTGTTATGTAGGCATGCACCACATTAAAATCTTAAGTTTGGGGTGGCTCACGGGTAGCCCATGTGTTGTGGTTTGATCCTAATGTTAAGAAAATACGAGGTGAAGTCTGAGTAACCTCAGCCAGTTGGGGAAGATTATGTGTGTAGTATGTAATGTAGCATTATCTGACTACTGCTTATTTTTGGGACAAAGATGCCTCCCAGAAAAGACACAGGCGAAGGAAAGGCCACTTCAATTGCCCAAGCTAAAGAAAAGGCAACCTCTGCACCCCCTCCAAAGAAAAGAAAAGGGGGAGAAGCTACCTTTAATCTGAGTGGTGCACAAGCTGTGGCAGCTGTAGCTGCCATGCATCCACAACCCCAAGGCTAACAGGATTCGGCATTAACAGCATACCTTCACATACAAGGGATTGGTACAGGTGTTGTAGACCTAAACATATCCATCCAGAAGGAGCTATCCAGGAACGCAACGTAAAAGCGAAGTATCTGGCGATTTTGCAAGGCATCAGGATTTGGGGTTAAGCTATGTTTTTAAGAACACAGGGGACATCAATTTCAACCTAGTCAGGGAATTCTATGCAGGGTTTGACCAAGAGGACACTGAGGAGCTGGTGCGAATCCGTGGACGTTTGATAGATTTTCATCCAAGACCATATGCGAGTTTTTAGGTGCGACGAATGTTCCTATGTAGCATATGGACCAATTCATTCACCAGCCTACATATAGATAGTTGAGGCACATGATCTGTGGGGTCGACTCTACTACTGCATGGGTTCGGGACAAGGTAACAAACTGTCACAAGAGGTTCCCTAAGAAGAAGATGAAGGCGGGGGCTCAGGTGTGGCTCAAGTTGATAAACGCACGGCTCCTACCGTGCAATCATAATATGCTTGTGAGCCGTGAGAGGACCTATGTACTATACTTCCTTATGATAGGGCAAAGGGTGAATGTAGGTCACCTGATCCGCTACCAAATGGCATCAGTAAGAACGAGTAAAAAAATTAATCGAATGCCATTTCCGAATTTGCTGACTTGGTTCCTACAACATGAAGGGATTGAGGAAGAGCCTGACTTTGACCACTCTATCGATCAGCTCATCCGACAAACAGACATCACTAATCTCTGGCTGAAAGACGAGGCTGGTACGCCTTTATTGACAGGTGCTGAGCACAATGCACGTGATGATAGTTTCATGGCCCATCTTTATGGGATGATAGATTTGCAGCTGCGGATAGGGGGTCGCCAGGCTACATCTAAGGAGAGGACTGAATTGGAGCAGCAATACCCGCTCAATGCTCATGCTCATCAGCTGGTTGGTGTAGGAGAGGGCTACAGACTCCCCGCTGATGAGGATGTCAACACACCGGAGCAGTCTGAGGCTGAGCCAATGCAATCATATGTGAGGGAGATGGTGATGATGGCGAGGACGAACATGATGAAGAGTGGAGAGCGTTAGAGGATGACGACGTTGCTTGATCAGGGAGTTTTATTGCACCCTAATCTTTTTATTTCTTTTTTTGTCTAATTGTGCATGCACTGAGGACACTGCATGATTTAAGTGTGGGGTGGGAACTTGTAAATATTAGTAGTTGTTAGCTTGTTTTTATTTTTAGAATGTGTTAGAAGTTGTTTTGTTTTTATTATTATTGTGTTTTTCTTGTTAGTTGTTGTTAGGCAGGAATTATAACAAAAAAATTGAGCCTGAGAAAAAAAAACATAAATATGTTGGACTCTTCCCGACAATGGATCTCCTAGATAGTTTTCTTGAGGGAAGTAAGTCTAAAGAAAATAACAAAAAAAAGAATTAGGTAGTGTAGTAATTCCCCCTTGGTTTTTCTGTGGGTCGTGGTTCTTTTCCAAGGGTTTTTAGTTGAACCACGTGTCGGTAGTTTTAATTTTTAGGAGTAGGAACCACGTGGCTATGCATTTAATTGCAGCAATATCTATAAGCTTTGTGATGCCTTGAGAATAGTCAGTACTCTGGTTGTGACGCTTAGGCTCAAATTTTTACTCTAGGATAAATACCTTAAATCATGGATTCTTAAATTTGCTTAACTGCTTTGACTGGAGTGTTGTGATAAGAACCAATCCCGAATGAGGTATGTGCCATGTCTGCGTGAGGTTTGTATGTATTCTGTGTATTGCATTTGATGTCTAGAACTTGCCCTATGTGTGTGCAAAGCGAAAGAGCAGTCTTGTTCAGTCTGAGAAGTGATATAGGCAGTTCTTTGTTAAGCCAGATATATATAGAGTGCCCACCTACCTAATCTCTACGACTAGGTAAGCCTAACAATTTGCGGAAAAGGAATTTAAAAGTACAACTACCCAACTAACAGGTAAATAAAGATGAAGTATTTAAAAATGTCGCTCGACATATACAATAATAACACTCTCGACTAATAGTAACACTCCCAAAATTCGGAATCTCACGAATTACAAGCTAAAGAAAAATACATAAGGTTTATAACTCCAGAAGTCTAATAACAAGGAAATACAGGGAAAAGCCTATAACTGAAGGAAGAATAGAGAGGGACTTCGAGGTCAGCGGACATGGAAGATATACCTTGAAGTCTCTGAATCGCCTCGCCTCATAGATAGTATGGCTGAGCAGAAGAACCTGGATCTGCACAAGAAAAACATAGGTAGGAAAGGGCATGATTACACCACAGCGGTACCCAGTAAGTGCCAAACCTAGCCTCGGTCGAGTAGTGACGAGGAAGGTCAGGGCCCTACTAGTTATATACATATAACAAGTTAAAAAAGTATGTAATGTGACAGTATAAGTAAAATACTAACAGTCGATAAAGAATGAAATCACAGAAAGAAATAACTCAGTACACAGAGATAGCAACAGGGGATCTCCGGATATCGTCCCGTAGTCCCAAACGTAAGTGTGCAGAGGATCTCCCTGGATATCGTCCCGTAGTCCAAATCATAAATATGTAGGGGAATCTCCCGGAATATTGATCTGTTGTCCCAAAGTAAATATCCAGTATAGGGGGATCTCTCGGGATATTATCCCGAAACGTGCAGGGAGATCTCCTGGAATATCAATCTGTAGTCCCAAAGTAAATATAGAACAGTATCAAGAAAGAATACTACAATTCTATTCAATTCGTATCAGGAAAACAGGAAATTTCTACTCTAAACATGCTACACAAAATCCAAGTAAGCAGTTAAAGCATGTAAGATAGTTAAGTCACATAAACATGCTTTCCTAAGCTAAAAAGAAGGTTTCACATACTAGTATTGCTCAATTAAAGGAGAAAAATAGATAAGTATTTAAAGAAAATAGGGTTTTCCAACAATTAGCATGTGTAGGTACTCGTCGCCTCACATACACGGCATTCAAATAACAACAGTACCAAAATCCTAAGGGGAGTTCCCCCATACAAGATTAGGCAAGCCACTTACCTTGAACTAGCTCAAAATCAATCCGAAATCACACCCATTCACTCACGAGACCACTTGTCCAAAAATCACTCAATTCTGACGACCAAAACCCAATCAAAACCCAAACACTTGGTTGGGGAACTTTTTCCCCAAATCCCCATTCTTCCACTCAAATTCTTAGATTGAATGAGAAAACTAACAATAGATTAATGTAGTAGAACCAAATTAGAGTTAGAATTCATTACCCAGTAGTTTTCCTTCAATATCTCTTAAGAAATCGCCTCCTGCCGAGCTTTAAATCAATTTTAGAAGTTATAAACTCAAACCCTAAAAATTTCATATTTCTTCCCAGCGATTACCGCATCTGTGACCAGGGAACCGCTTGTGCGAAAACTCATTAAACCCCCAGGCGCCGCACCTACGTTCCTTTCCTCACAGATGCGCTCCCGCTTCTGCGATCCTTGAGCCACATCTAAGACCAACTGACCACATGCTTCAGACCGCATCCGCGGTCACAAAAATGCTTATGCAATGCCGCACCTACGGTCCAAAATCCGTAGGTGCGAAAACAACAGGTTCAACATTTCAGAAATTGCCTAAGTCCAAATTCCAATCCATTAAACATCTGAAACTCACCCCAGGTCCCCGGGACCTCAACCAAACATACCAACCAATCCTTAAACATCATACGAATTAAGTCAAACCCTCAAACCACATCAAACAACGCTAAAACCACGAATCACCCTCCAATCCAAGCCTAATGAACTTGAAATCTCAATAATTCTACAACTGATGCCGAAACCAACCAAACCATGTCCGATTGACCCCAAATTTTGCACACAAGTCACATTCAATACTACAGAACTATTTCAACTTTCAGAATCGTATTCCGAACCCGATATCAAAATCTCACTATCGATGCAAAAACTTCAGAAATTCAACTTTCGACATTTCAAGACTAGATAAGCTGCGGACCTCCAAAACACAATTCGAACACGCCCCTAAGACTGAAATCACCCAACGGAGCTAACGGAATTGACGAAATTCCCTTCCGAAACTGTATTCACACTGCTCCAACTACAATTCAAGTTCTAAAGCTTAAGCTCTCATTTAGGGACTAAGTGTCCCAAAACTTTCCAAAACTCAGAACGTGTCTTCCTGGCAAATCACAATAACAGAAATAAACACGGGGAAAGTAGTTAATAAGGGATCGGGGCGTTAATTCTCAAAATGACCAGCCGAGTATTACATCTTCCCCCTCTTAAAATATTCGTTCGTCCTCGAACGTCCACGACCCTGGTTCACCCTCCGTGAACCATCATGATGGCACCTAGTCTTTACAACTAGGTAAGCCTAAATTGCGGAAGATAACCAAAACTTGCGGAAGTAAACAATTTAAAAATAGAAATAAGGCAATAACAGTGTTTAAATGTGCCGCTCGGCATACACCATATATAAATCTCAAAACCAATATCCAAATCCAAGACCCCAGAAACCCACGAATCACAAGCTAAGAAAAGGAAATACTACATAGCTCTAACTCCGGAATTTGTCTAATAAGAACAGAGAGTACAGAAGGGCTAATACTAAAAGGTAGGAATAGAAAGGGACTCCTAGGTCTGCAGACGTGGCAGATGTACCTCGAAGTCTCTAAGTAGTCGCCTCCCTCAAAGATGGTAGACCTGAGTAGAAGTACCTAGATCTGCACATGGAAAACATACACAGAAAAGGCATGAGTACACCACAGTGGTACTCAGTAAGTGCCACACCTAACCTCGGTTGGGTAGTGATGAGGAAGGTCAGGTCCCTACTGAGATTAAATAAATATAAAGATGACAGGATAAGATAAGCAGTACAATTGAAAATCTACAATAAGAATATACGTAGGATAATAAGAGTACAATAACGGAAACAAAGTTGAAGGAAACCACAAGGAAGTAATCGGGGATCTCACAGTATCCCGAGGATCTCTTAGTACCATCAATATATGCCAGGGATCTCTTGGTATCTCGAGGATCTCTCGGTATCCTCAATATATGCTAGGGATCTCTTGGTATCCCGAGGATCTCTGGGTATCCTAAATATATGCTAGGGATCTCTTGGTATCCCGAGGATCTCTTGATATCCTCAATATATGCTAGGGATCTCTTGATATCCCGAGGATCTCTTGATATCCACAATATATGTGCCAGGGATCTCTAGGTATCCCGAGGATCTCCCGGTATCCTCAATATATGTGCCAGGGATCTCTTGGTATCTCGTACCTCAGTCCAGATCATAAATACGTATAGGGGATCTCCCGAGATGTCGTCCTGTAGTCCCAAATTAAAACACATAGAATCAACACAAGAATACTCAGTTAAATGCAAAATTTCATACCAAGTAAACAGTTAACTCTAGCCTAACATGCTTCACATAATGCAATTAAGGCAGTTTAAGCAAATAGGCAATTAAATCAACTAAACATGCTTTTCTAAACTACAATAGGCTAAATTCGCAAGTAGAATAAAGCAGGAAAAAGGAACTCAATTGAAATACTTAAAGTAAAATCGGATTTTCAACAATTAGCTTAAGTACGCACTCGTCACCTCACGTACAAGACATTTCAATTACCAAATATATCATATCCTAAGGCGAAGGTCCCCCACACAAGGTTAGACAAGTCACTTACCTCGAATCGTCTCAAAATCAACCCAACACCACATCTTTGCCACGAGTACTCGACTCCAAATGGCCCAAATCTATTCAATTAAATTGTATAATGTAAATAACACATCAAGTAACTGATTCTACAATTAAAGTCTAAGCTAATAGGCGAAATTATGTAAAATGACCAAAATGCCCCTTGGTCCCACGTCTCGGAATCGGGTGCAATTTATATTTTTAGAAACCTCGTACTCTCACGAGTCTATACATAACAAGAACACTAAAATCGGAGTCCAAATGGCCCCTCAAATCCTCATTTAAAGGCCTCTTAAACTCAAGCCCTAATTAACCATTTTTCCCAAATTTCTCACTACTAATTAGGTCTTTAATCACATAAAAATGAGTTATAAAGTCAAGGATATTACCTCTAAGTGATTCCCCTTTGTTTTCCTTGAGGACAAGCAAATAAGGGTCATCATATTGCCGCTCCCTGATACAAACAAATAAGGAAGACCGAGAAACCATGCAAGCTAGAACCCGACTAGGCTCTGAAAGATCCAATCTCACAAACTGGTTGGCTAATGCATGAGCATCCATCACCATAGGCCTCTCCGATGCTGGTAAATATGCCAAACTCTCCGCCCGGCGACTTAAAGCATCGGCCACCACATTGGCCTTGCCCAGGTGATACAAAATAGTGATATCATAGTCCTTTAGCAACTCCAACCACCTCCTCTGGCGCAAATTTAGATCCTTTTGCTTGAACAAGTGCTGTAAGCTCTGATGGTCAGTATAAATCTTACAGGGAACACCGTATAAGTAATGGCGCCAAATCTTCAAGGCGTAAACAATGGCAGCTAGCTCAAGGTCGTGAACAGGGTAGTTCTTCTCATGTATCTTTGACTGTCTGGACGCGTAGGCAATCACCCTACTGTCTTACATCAACATCGCTCTGAGGACAACCCTCGAGGCATCATAATAGACTGTATAAGACCCCAAACCTGTAGGCAGTATCAAAAACTAGAGTTGTGGTCAAAGCTATCTTGAGCTTCTGAAAGCTCGCCTCACACCCCTTCGTCCACTAAAATAGAGCACCCTTCTGGGTCAACCTAGTCATGGGGACTGCAATCGATGAAAACCCCTCCACAAAATGACGGTAATAGCCCGCTAAACCAAAGAAACTGAGGATCTCGGTAGCTGAGGATGTTCTTGTCCAAATCCACACGACCTCTATCTTCATCGGATCCACCTGAATACCCTCACTAGATACCACGTGGCCTAAGAATGCTATTGAATCCAACCAAAACTCACATTTCAAGAACTTAGCATATAACTTCTTCTCTCTTAGAGTTTGAAGCAGTCCTCAAGTGTTGTTCATGATCTTCCCGACTCCGAAAATACACCAGAATATCATCAATAAAGACAATGACGAACGAGTCAGGATACGGCCGGAACACACTGTGCATCAAATGCATAAAGGTTGTTGGGGCATTGGTCAGCCCAAATGGCATAACAAGGAACTCGTAATGACCATACCGAGTCCTGAAAGCAGTCTTCAAGATATCTGGCTCCTGAATCTTCAACTGATGGTAACCTGAGTGCAAATCAATCTTAGAAAACACATGTGCGCCCTGAAGCTGGTCAAACAAATCATCAATATTAGGCAAAGGATAACGGTTCTTCACTGTAACCTTGTTCAACTAGCGATAATCAATACACATACGCATAGAACCATCCTTTTTCTTTGCAAATAAGACAGGAGCACCCCAAGGTGATACACTGGGCCGAATAAAACCCTTATCAAGCAATTCCTATAACTGATCCTTCAACTCAGGAGGAGCCATACGATACGGAGGAATAGAAATGAGCTGAGTGCCCGGCAACAGATTAATGCCAAAATCAATATCTCTATCAGGCGGCATGCTTGGAAGATCAGCTGGAAACACATCGGGAAAATCTCGTACTACTAGAAATGAATCAACTGAAGGGGTATCAATACTGACATCTCTCACATAAGCTAAATACGTGTCACACCCCTTCTCAACCATACGCTGAGCTTTAAGAAAAGAAATAGCTCTACTGGGAGTGTGATCTAAAGTACACATCCACTTAACACGCGATACACCTGGCATAGCCAGCATCACGGTTTTGGCGTGACAATCAAGAATAGCACAATGGGGCGAAAACCATTCCATGCCCCAGATAATATCAAAATCAAGCATACTGAATAATAATAGATCGGCTCTGGTCTCAAAACCACTAAGAGCAACCAAACATGACCGATAAACGCGGTCCAAAATGAGAGAATCTCCCATAGGAGTAAAGACATAAATAGGGGAACTCCAAGAATCCCGAGGTACACCCAAATGTAGAGTAAAATAAGAAGACACATAAGAGTAAGTAGAGCCTGGATCAAATAGAACCGATGCATTTCTATGGCAAACTAATATAATACATGTGATGACAGAATCGGAGGCAACAGCCTCGGTACAGGCAGGAAGGGCATAGTATCTGGCCTGGACTCCCCCTCTAGGGAGACCTCTACCTCCCCGACCTCCACCTCTAGCCGGCTGAGCAGTTGGGGTAGAAACTGGAGCTGTAATCATAGCCTGAGAACTCTACAGGGCACGTTGTGGCTGAGAAGTCTATGGAGGTGCACTCCTCCCAAGTTTAGGGCAATCCCTCACCACATGGCATGTGTCACCACACTCCAAATAAGCTCTGGGAAGACGTGGTGGTTGTGACTGGCTAGGGCCAAGTCTGCTGGACTGACCTCTGAAAGCACCCCATGCAGGAGACGCACTAGAAACTGGAGGTGCATAATAAGGCTCCTGAGATCTAGGAGGAGCTGGAGCACTATTGGCTGCTGGAAGAGCTGAATGAATAGGGAGACTCATATAACCCCTACCATGACGACCTGCAGCTAGGGCACGAGCACCAGAATAATGGCCCGACTCTCGAGACCTCTTGGCCTCCCTCTCCTCTATCTCCCTAGCATGCATACCCTCAATCCTCCTAGCAATGCTCACCTTCTACTGATAAGGAATATCCATATCCAAATCACGAGCCATGCTAGACCTGATGCTGGGAATAAGCCCCTCAATAAACCAGCGAACCCTCTCGCGGACAGTAGAAACCAAAGCTGGTGCATGCCTAGACAAACTAGTTTAACGGATAGCATACTCCGAAATAGTCATAGCACCCTGGCGTAAATGCTCAAACTCTGTGCGCCATGTGTCCCTGAGGCTCTGAGGAACATACTCCCTCAGGAACAAATTTGAAAACTGAGCCCAAGTCAATGAAGTAGCCTCATCTGGACTATCTAACTCATAGGTATGCCACCACTCATAGGCGGCTCCTAAAAGCTGGAAGGTAGTGAAAGAAACCCCGCTCGATCCTGAGATACCCATGGTACGGAGAATGCGGTAACACTCATCAAGAAATCTCAGAGCATCCTCCGATGCTAGACCACTAAATACAGGGTGCTTGTACTTTTTGAATCTCTCAAGCCTCAACTGCTCATCCTCGGAAGCCACTGCCCTATCCTCGGGCTGAACTGGCATTGCAGGCGGTACAGGAATAATCTCAAGGACCTACTCAACATGCACTCGCTGCTCAGGAGTATGGGAGGCAGGAGTCTGTGCTCCTCCCCTAGTCTAAGATATAGCTGCAGCAAGGGGAAGCAACCCTGCCCGAGCCAGAGTGGTGTACATGCTCATGAACTGTGCCAGAGTCTCCTGAAAAGCTGGAGTAGTAGTAGCAGCAGGCGTGTCAAGTTCCTGGACTCTGGCTGGATCTGCTGGTGGTACCTCGGCGGCAGCTCGTGCAGGTGCTCTAGTTGCACCACGTGCGCGTCCTTGGCCTCTACCCCTGCCTTACCCTCTGACGGCTGTAGTAGTGGGTGTGTGTGCCTGATCATCTCGAGTAGCATGTGTCCTAACCATCTGTGAGAGAATATAAGATAGAAGTTTAGATTTGTGATGTCAAAATATCGCACGACAAGGAAATCAAATGAAGTGCAATTTTCCTAATAGTTACATAGCCTCTTGTAGATAAATATAGACGTCTCTGTACCGATCAGCGAGACTCTAATAAACTGGCTTGTGATCCATGACTCCTATGAACCTAGAGCTCTGATACCAACTTGTCACGACCCCAGTTCGCCCTCCGTGAACCATCATGACGACACCTAGTCTCTACGACTAGGTAAGCCTAAATTGCGGAAGATAACCAAAACTTGCAGAAGTAAACAATTTAAAAACAGAAATAAGGCATCAACAGTGTTTAAATGTGCCGCTCGGCATACACTATATATAAATCTCAAACCAATATCCAAATCCAAGACCCGGAAACCCACGAATCACAAGCTAAGAAAAGGAAGTACTACATAGCTCTAACTCCGGAATTTATGTAATAAGAACAGAGAGTGAAGAATGGCTAAATACTAAAAGGCAGGAATAGAAAGGGACTCGTCGGTCTGTGAACACGGCAGATGTACCTTGAAGTCTCTAAGTAGTCTCCTCCCTCAAGGATGGTAGGCCTGTTGTAGAAGTACCTGGATCTACACATGAACAACATGCGCAGAAGAGGCATGAGTACACCACAACGGTACTCAGTAAGTGCCAAGCCTAACCTCAGTTGGGTAGTGACGAGGAAGGTCAGGGCCCTACTGAGATTAAATAAATATAAAGATGACAGGATAAGATAAACAGTAGAATTGAAAATCTACAGTAAGAATACACATGATAATAACAGTACAATAACAGAAGCAGAGATGAAGACAAACCACAAGGAAGTAACCGGGGATCTCACAGTATCCCGAGGATCTCTTAGTACCCTCAATATATGCTACGGATCTCTTAGTATCCCGAGGATCTCTCGATATCTTCAATATATGTTAGGGATCTCTTGGTATCCTGAGGATCTCTCGGTATCCTCAATGCTAGGGATCTCTTGGTATCCTCAATATATGCTAGGGATCTCTTGGTATCCCGAGGATCTTTTGGTATCCTCAATATATGCTAGGGATCTCTTGGTATCCTCAATATATGTGTCAGGGATCTCTTGGTATCCCGCACCTCAGTCCAGATCATAAATATGTACAGGGGTTCTCCCGGGATGTCATCCTGTAGTCCTAAATTAAAACACATAGAAGCAACACAAGAATACTCAATTAAATGTAAAATTTCGTACCAAGTAAATAGTGAATTCTAGCCTAACATGCTTCACGTAATGTAATTAAGGCAGTTTAAGCAAATAGGTAATTAAATCAATTAAACATACTTTTCTAAACTACAATAGGCTAAATTCGCAAGTAGAATAAAGCAGGAAAAAGAGCTCAGTCGCACAAAGCAAGGAAGAAGGATCCTCCTCTTCTTTAATTTCATTTCTCTTCTCTTCCATAAGCTGGATGGAAAAACCCTTGTAAACATTGCTACAAACTCAGTAAAAATGTAGCCATGAAAGGCCCAATATCCAGCTCCTCCCTCATGCCATTTTCACTATCAAAACAGCCCCAAAATCACCCAAATTAGTAGCCAAAAAACTCTGCTCAACTCCAGCCTTAACTTATCTCAAAATCCAACCCCAAACTCAGCAACAATAAGCTAAAACTTACCCCAAACAAGCAACAGAACAGCAGCTCAACCGCTACCAATTTAAGTTCAAAAATAGTCCGAAAATGGACATCAAACCCAGCGGATTTTCCATCAATTTTCAGCTACAAAAATAGTTCGTCTTCATCACTGTTAAAACACATTCGAGCCCGAGTTCGTCGACGAGTTTTGTTCGAACTCCGGTCACGGTTCAACTTCGGATGATTTGCAATCGAAGCTCACTATCGCACTTTTAAGTGAACCGGAGCATTTGTTGTACCTTTGCTTTGGTGTTTTTGCCATTTTTCAAATCTGAAAGAACTTTGCTACATTGAAAGGTTCAATTTTGCTTATCTTATTTCAAATTGATGCATGACTTTATAGTTTTATGTGCCTGGATAAAAAATGTCCTTGGTTTCATGATTATCAATTCCAGTTGTTGTTTATAAAAAAAATTTGAAATATTTAAAGTAAAACTGGATTTTCAACAATTAGCTCAAGTACGCACTCGTCACCTCACGTACAAGGCATTTCAATTACCAAATATAGCATATCCTAAGGGGAAGGTCCCCCACACAAGGTTAGACAAGCAACTTACCTCGAACCGGCTCAAAATCAACCCAACACCATGTCTTTGCCACGAGTACTCGACTCCAAATGTCCCAAATCTATTCAATTCAATTGCATAATGTAAATAACACTTTAAGTAACTGATCTACAATTAAAATGACCAAAATTCCCCTTGGGCCCACGTCTCGGAATCAGGTAAAATTTACATTTTCAGAAACCTCGTACTCTCATGAGTCTATACATAACAAGAACACTGAAATCGGAGTCCAAATGTCCCCTCATATCCTCATTTAAAGGCCTCTTAAACTCAAGCCCTAATTAACCATTTTTCCCAAATTTCTCACCACTAATTAGGTCTTTAATCACATAAAATGAGTTATGAAGTCAAGGATACTACCTCCAAGTGATTCCCCTTTGTTTTCCTCAAAAATCTCTCTTAAAAGATTCAAACCCGGATGAAAATGGTGAAAGAATCACTCAAATTCGCGAAGGCAACTATTTATATGTTCTGCCCAGCGATTTCCGCATTTGCGACCCTGGGACCGCATCTGCGGTCCCACTTCTGCGAAAACTATGTTGCATCTGCGACTTTCATTAAATGACCAGAAACTGCATCTGCGATCACCCTTTCGCAGATGCGCTACCGCTTTTGCGGTATTCCTTTCGCATCTGTGGAACCTGATGAAAGGACCAAAATTCGCTTATGTGATCTCTTTAGCCATTTCTGCGGCGCCGCATCTGCGGTCCCCAAACCGCAGATGCAAAAATACCAGAAGCAGCAAAAACACAGCAGCTGCAACATTTCCTCAACTTCTCGTTAACCATCCGAAATCACGCCGAGGCCCCCAGGACCTCAACCAAAGGCATCAACATATCCTAAAACCTTATTCGAACTTATACCAATCTTCAAAAGACCTTAAACAACATCAAAACAACCAAAACACATCGGATTCAAGCCTAAGTTTCTAAAATCTTCCGAATTCCGCTTTTGATTAAAAACCCAACCAAACCACATCCGACCGACCTGAAATTTTGCACACATATCCCAAATGACACAATAGAACTACTGCAACTCTCGGAATTCCATTCCGACCATCGGATAAAAATCTCGCTGTCGAACTAAAAACTTAAAAAACTCAAACTTCGGCATTTCAAGCCTAAATTGGCTACGGACCTCCAAAACACAATCTGAACATGCTCCTAACCCCAAAATCACCCAATTGAGCTAACGGAACCATCAGATTTCCATTCTGAGGCCCTATTCATACTGTTCTGACTACGGTCAACTTTCTAACACTTAAGCTCTCATTTAGGGACTAAGTGTCCAAAAACTCTCCGAAACTTAAAACCAAACATCCCGGCAAATCAAAATAGCAGAAATAAACTCGGGAAAAGCATTTAATAGGGGATCGACGCATTAATTCTTAAGACGACCGGCCGGGTCGTCACATCCTCCTACACTTTAACATTCGTTCGTCCTCGAACGAGCATAGAGACATACCCGAACTAGAGAAAAGATGAGGGTAACGGCTGCACATATCCTGCTTGGTCTTCCAGGTCGCCTCCTCGACCGGTTGGCCCTGCCACTAAACCTTCACTGATGCAATGTTCTTTGACCTCAGCTTTCTGACCTGACTGTCCATTATTGCCACTAGCTCCTCAACATAAGATAGATCCTTGTCCAACTAGACTGAATTGAAATCCAACACGTGCGATGGATCACCATGAATAGTGCGCTCGGACTATCCGTCCATCTGGGGGTGAAATGTTGTGCTCAACTCCACCCGAGTACCCAACTCATGTTGTACGGCCCTCTAGAACCGTGATGTGAACTGAGTACCTCTATTTGAAATGATGGAAACTGGAATACCATGCAGAAGAACAATCTCCCAAATAAAGATCTTCCAACCACTCCGAAAAATAGGTAGTGCACACAGGAATGAAGTGAGCGGACTTGGTTAGCCGATCCACAATCACCCAAACGGCATCGAATATCCTCAAGGTCCGTGGGAGTCCAACTACAAAGTCCATGGTGATACGCTCCCACTTCTACTACGGAATCTCTATCTGCTCAAACAAACCACCCGGTCTCTGATGTTGAACTTCACCTGCTGACAATTGAGGCACCAAGCTACAAACCCAACTATATTTTTCTTCATCTACCTCCACGAATAGTGCTGCCTCAAATCCTGGTACATCTTTGCGGCACCCAGATGGATGGAATACCGCAAACTGTGGGCCTCCTCTACAATTAACTCCCGAAGCCCATCAACATTAGGTACACATACCCGACCCTGCATCCTCAATACCCCATCATCACCAATGGTCACATCTCTGGCATCACCCTGCAGAACCTTGTCCTTGAGGACAAGAAAATGAGGGTCATCATACTAACGCTCTCTGATACAATCAAACAAGGAAAACCGAGAAATCACACAAGCTAGAACCCGACTGGGCTCCAAAAGATTCAATCTCACAAACTAGCTAGCTAAGGCCTGAACATTCATTGCTAGGGGCCTCTCCGCTGTTAGTAGATAAGCCAAACTCCATGAGCTCTCCACTCGGAGACTCAAAGCATCAGCTACCACATTGGCCTTGTCCGGGTGATACAAGATAGTGATATCATAGTCCTTCGGTAGCTCTAACCACCTCCTCTAGTGCAAATTAAGATCCTTCTGCTTGAACGCATGCTGCAAACACCGGTGATCAGTATAGATCTCACATGGAACACCGTACAAATAATGACACTAGATCTTCAAGGCGTGAACAATAGCAGCTAACTCGAGATCATGGACATGATAATTCTTCTCATGCACCTTCAGTTGTCTGGAAGTGTAGGCAATCACCCTATCGTCCTGCATCAATACTGCTCCAAGGCCAATCCTAGAGGCATCACAATAGATAGTATAAGACCCCGAACCTATAGGTAATATCAATACTAGAGTTGTAGCCAAAGCTATCTTGAGCTTCTGAAAGCTCTCCTCACACTCCTCCGTCCACCGGAACGGAGCATCCTTCTAGGTTAGCTTGGTCATAGGTACTGCAATAGATGAAAATCCCTCAACAAATCCACGGTAATAACCCACCAAGCCAAGAAAACTACGGATCTCTGTAGCTGAGGATGGTCTGGGCCAATTCTGCACTATTTCCACTTTCTTTGGATCCACCTTGATCCCTTCACTCGATACCACGTGACCCAAGAATGCCATGAAATCCAACCAGAATTCACATTTCGAGAACTTTGCATATAATTTTTTTTCCCTCAATGTCTGAAACACTATCCTTAGGTGCTGCTCATGATCCTCCCGACTCCAGGAGTATATCGGGATGTCATCAATATAGACAATGACAAACGAGCCAAGATATGGTCGGAATACACTATGCATCAAATGCATAAATGTTACTAGGGTATTGGTCAGCCCAAATGACATAACAAGGAACTCATAATGACCATACCGAGTCCTGAAAGCAGTCTTCGGGATATCTGGCCCCCGAATCTTCAACTAATGATAACTTGAATGCAAGTCAATCTTAGAAAACATTCGAGCACCCTATAAAAAGTCAAATAGATCTTCAATACGAGGCAAGGGATACCAGTTCTTTACTGTTACTTTGTTCAAATGGCAATAATCAATGCACATACGCATAAAACCATTCTTTTTCTTCACAAACAGGACGGGAGCACCCCAAGATGACACATTGGGCTGAATAAATCCCTTATCAAGCAATTCCTGTAACTGATCCTTCAACTCTTTCAACTCAAAAGGATCCATACAATAAGGAGGAATAGAAATGGCTGAGTTCCCGACAACAAATCAATGCCGAAACAAATATCTCTATCGGGTGGCATACCCGAAAAATCAGCTCGAAACATATCAGAGAAGTCCCATACTACTGGGACTGAATCAACTATAGGGGTATCAATACTGACATCTCTCACATAGGCTAGATACGCGTCACACCCCTTCTCAACCATTCGTTGAGCCTTAAGGAATGAAATAACTCTACTAGGAGTGTGATCTAAAGTACCCCTCCACTCTACTCGTGGTACACCTGGGATAGCTAGCGTCACGGTTTTGGCGTGACAATCAAGAATAGCATAATGGGGCGACAACCAGTCCATGCCCAAGATAACATCAAAATCTATCATGATGAGTAATGATAAATCAGCTCTGGTGTCAAAACCATTAAGAGCAATCAAACAAGACCGATAAAAGCGGTCCACAATAAGAGAATCTCCCATAGGAGTAGAAACATAAACAGGGGAACTCAAAGAGTCCCGAGATACGCCCAAATGCGGGGCAAAATAAGAGGACACATAAGAATAAGTGGATCCTGGATCTAATAGAATCGATGCATCTTTATGACAAACTAGGACAATACCTGTGATGATAGAATTCAGAAGCAACAACCTTAGTACGGGCAGGAAGGGCATAGTATCTCGCCTCCCTCTCTAGGGAGACCTCTACCTCCCCGACCTCTACCTCTAGCTGGCTGAGCAGGTGGGATAGCAACTGGTGTTGTAATCATAGAGTGGGAACTCTATGGAGCACGTTATGGCTGAGAAATCTATAGAGGTGCACCTTCCTAAGCCTGGGGCAATCTCTCACCATATGGCATGTGTCGCCACACTCAAAAAAGCTCTAGGAGGATGTGGTTGCTGTGACGGGCTCGAAACAGGTCTACTATACTGACCATTGAAAGCACCTCCGTACAAGAGGCACACTAGATACTAGAGGTGCATAATAAGTCTCCTGAGGTCTACGCGGAGCTAGATTACCACTGGCTGCTGGAAGAGCTGAATGAATGGGGCGACTCATATAACCCCTACTATGACGAACTGCAGCTGGAGCACGAGCACTAGAATAATGGCCTGACTCTCGAGACCTCTTGGCCTCCCTCTCCTCTCTATCCCAAGCAAGCATGCCCACTACTCTCCCAGCAATGCTCACCACTTACTAATAAGAAATATCCATCTCCAACTCCTAGGCCATGCTGAACCTGATGCTGGGAATGAGCCCCTCAATAAACAGGCAAACTCTCTCACGAACTATAGAAACCAAGGCCGGTGCATGTCTAGCCAAGTCGGTGAAATGCACAGCATACTCCGAAATATTCATAGTACCCTGGCGCAAATGCTCGAACTATGTGTGCCATGCGTCCCTGAGACTCTGAGGAACATACTCCTTCAAAAACATATCTAAAAACCGGGTCCATATGAGGGAAGTTGCCTCAGCTGGACTGTCTAACTCAAAAGTACACCACCACTGATAGGCTGCTCCTCGAAGCTGGAAGGCAGTGAAAGAAACCCCACTTGATCCCAATATACCCATAGTGCGGAGGATACGGTAGCACTCCTCCAAAAATCCCAGTGCATCCTCTGATGCTAGACCAATGAATGTAGGAGGCTTGTACTTCTTGAACCTCTCAAGCCTCCACTGCTCATCCTTCGAAGTTGTTGTCCTGTCCTCGGGCTGAACTGGGGCTACAGGTGGTACCGGTATAACCTCTAGGATCTGATCAACTTGGACCCACTACTTTAGGGTGTGGGCAACGGGATTCTGTGCTCTTCCCCCAACCTGGGATGTGGCTGCAGCAAAGGGAATCAACCCTGCCTGAGCTAGAGTGGTGTACATGCTCATGAACTGTGCAAGGGTCTCCTAGAGAGCTGGAGTAGTAGTAGCACTAAGCGTATAAGGTGTCTGGGCTCCAGCTGGAGATGCTAGTGGCTCCTCTGTGGCAGCTCGCACGGGTGCTCTGGCTGTACCACGTGCGCGTCCTCGGCCTCTACCCGGCCCCAACCTCTGGCGGCTCTAGCAGGAGGCCCGGGTGCCTAGTCATCTCTGGTAGCACATGTCCTCATAATCTATGAGAGAATAGAAGACAGAGGTTTAGAATTTTTATATCAAAAATCTCGCACGACAAGGAAATCAATGAAGTGGAATTTTCTTAACAGTTACATAGCCTCTCGAAGATAAGTACAGACGACTCTATACCGATCCGCGAAACTCTAATAAACTGCTTGTGATTCATGACTCCTATGAACCTAGAGCTCTGATACCAACTTGTGATTACCCAACTTCTCCCTCTGTGAACTGTCGTGACGGCACCTAGTCTCTACGACTAGGTAAGCCTAACAATTTGCGGAAAAGGAATTTAAAAGTACAACTACCCAACTAACAGGTAAATATAGTTAAAGTGTTTTAAAATGACACTCGGTATATACAATAATAATACTCTCAACCAATAATAACACTCCCAAAACCCAGAATATCACGAATCACAAGCTAAAGAAAATACATAAGGTTTCAAACTCCAGAAGTCTAATAATAAGGAAATACAAGGAAAAGCCTATAACTAAAGGGAGAATAGAGAGGGATTTCTAGGTCTGCGGACACGGAAGATATACCTTGAAGTCTCTGAATCGTCTCGCCTCACGGATAGTATGGCTGAGCAGAAGAACATAGATCTGTACACGAAAAACATGTGCAGGAAAGGGCATGAGTACACCATAGCGATACCCAGTAAGTGCCAAACCTAACCTCGGTTAAGTAGTTATGAGGAAGGTCAGGGCCTTACTGTTTATATACATATAACAAGGTAAAATAGTATGAAATTTGACAGTATAAGTAAAATACTAATAGTCGATAAAGAATGAAATCACATAAAGAAATAACTCAGTACATAGAGATAGCAATAGGGGATCTCCTAGGATATCGTCCCGTAGTCCCAAACGTAAGTGTGCAGAGGATCTCCCAGGATATCGTCCCGTAGTCCAAATCGTAAATATGTATGGGAATCTCCCGAAATACCGATCCGTAGTCCCAAAGTAAATATACAGTACAGGGGGATCTCTCGGGATATCGTCCCGTAGTCCCAATTTTAAATGTGCAGGGGGATCTCCCGGAATATCGATCTGTAGTCCCAAAGAATACATGCAAGGAGATCTCCAAGAATACCGATCCGTAGTCCCAAAGTAAATACACAACAGTCTCAAGAAAGAATCCTACAGATCTATTCAATTCATATCAAGAAAACAGGAAATTTCTACTCTAAACATGCTACACAAAATCCAAGTAAGCAGTTAAAGCAGGTATGACCGTTAAGTCACATAATCATGCTTTCCTAAGCTAAACAGAAGGTTTCACATACTAGTATTGCTCAATTAAAGGAAAAACATAGATAAGTGTTTAATGAAAACAGGGTTTCCAATAATTAGCACGTGTACGCACTCGTCGCCTCACGTACATGGCATTCAAATAACAACAGTACAAAAATCCTAAGGGAATTTCCCCCACACAAGGTTAGGCAAGCTACTTATCTCGAACCAGATCAAAATCAATTCGAAATCACACTCTTGCCACGAGTATCCAACTCGGAGTGGCCCAAATCTAATCAAATCAATTACATAACATAAATAAAACTACAAGCAACTAATTTAACTAATGAATTTGAAGCTACGGCGAGAAATAAGAAAAACGCCCAAAAATCCTCTTCGGGCCCACGTCTCGGAATCGGGTAAAAGTTACCAATTTAAAATACTCATTCACTCACGAGACCACTCGTCCAAAAATCACTCAATTCCAACAACTGAAACCCAATCAAAACCCCAATATTTGGTTGGGGAAATTTTCCCCCAAATCCCCATTCTTCCACTCAAATTCTTAGATTGAATGAGGAAAATAACAATAGATTAATGTAGTAGAACCAAATTAGAGTTAGAATTCATTAACCAATAGTTTTCCTTCAAAATCTCTCAAGAAATCGCCTCCTACCGAGCTCTAAATCAATTTTAGAAGTTATGAAGTTAAACCCTCGAAATTTCATATTTATGCCAAGATATAATTGCCTCTGTGGTCATGTGGCCGCATCTGCGGTCCTGCTTCTGCGACCAGGGAACCACTCCTGCGAAAACTCATTAAACCCCCAGGCACTGCACCTGCGCTCCTCTCCTCACAGATGCGCTCCTACTTCTGCGGTCCTTGAGCCACATCTGCGACCAACTGACCTCATGCCTTAGACCGCATCTGCGGTCACAAAAACGCTTTTGCAATGCCGCATTCGTGGTCCAAAATCCGCAGGTGCGAAAACAACAGGTTCAGCAATTCAGAAATTGCTTGAGTCCAAATTCCAATCCGTTAAGCATCTGAAACTCACCCGAGGCCCCCGGGACCTCAACCAAATATACCAACCAATCCTAAAATATCATACGAACTCAGTCGAACCCTCATAGCACATCAAACAATGCTAAACCCATGAATCACCATCCAATCCAAGCCTAATAAACTTGACATCTCAAGAATTCTATAACCTATGCTGAAACCAACCAAACCATGTCCGATTGACCCCAAGTTTTGCACACAAGTCACATTCAACACTATGAAACTATTTCAACTTTTGGGATTGGATTCCGACCCCGATATCAAAATCTCACTATCGATCTGAAAACTTCAGAAATTCAACTTTTAGCATTTCAAACCTAAATAAGCTACGGACCTCCAAAACACAATCCAAACACACTCCTAAGCCCGAAATCACCCAATGGAGCTAACGGTATCGACAAAATTCCATTCTGAGATCGTCTTTGCATTGCTCCAATTACGGTCCAAGTTCTAAAGCTTAAGCTCTCATTTAGGGACTAAGTATCCCAAAACACTCCGAAACTCAGAACGAGTCTCCTAGAAAATCACAATAGAAGAAATAAACACGGGGAAAGCAGTTAATAGGGGATCGGGGTGTTAATTCTCAAAACAACCGGTCGGGTCGTTACACCTGATGGTGGTCACTTCTTATTTATTGGTGCTTGAAGTAGGGGGTGAAATATAGTGAATTTAAGGTGGAATCTTGGTTTGACATAAGTATGGGATTGAAGGTGGAAGTGTTTGTATTAAAGTGCTTAAGGGAGGTGTAGTCACTTATATCCAAATGTATCCTACCCGACCCACAGCGTACATTACAACCAATGAAAGTCCTATTTGATCTTAGACTGAATGAACTCGATTAGTGGAGTATTACACTAAGGGCAAGCTTATGGTACGTCATTTGGGGTATATGAATGTTATTTCTGAGAGCGAGTGAATTTTTCCTATCTTGAGTTCCTACATTATTAAAATTCGTGGTGTGTGGAACTAAGCTCTTTGATTGGGTGAGGTCACATGATTCATAAAGGAGAGGTAACGTTGTTGACCTCTATGTTAGAGTAAGTAAGTGAAATGTGAACAAAGCTCGGTATTTGTGAGTCGATTATTGAGGCGAGGATGTCACACCTTTGTGTTTAAACTGTTTTAAAGATTCTTGGTATAATGAGTTAAGGGAATTGCTTAATAGGTTGTGTCCGTGGGTGTAGTTTGATTTCTCGAGGATGAGCAAATGTTTAAGTGTGGGGTATTGATGTGTGGCTATAATTCATGGTTTAGCACATTATGTGCCTTGCATTTTACATGATTTAATGATAAATTACACTTTATTTTAGCATAATAGAGTCTACTTATGTGTAGGTGAATTGGAGATAAAAGAAGAGCTAAAGGGATACTTAAACGTCAAAAGTGCACTTGAGAACGATAAATAGGAGAGGTCAGGTAAAAGCCAGCTCGACCAAGCTTTAGCCTGGCAAGGCCAGCCAAAGGCCAGGCCCAACCAGGCGTTAGCCTAGCGACGCCAGCATAAGGCCGGGCTGAACAAGCTTTAGCCTGGCGAGGCCAGCATAAAGCCAGGCTGAGGCTGGCATTAGCCCAGTGACGCCAGGCCTAGGTCTAGGTCCAGTCCGAGTTTTGAAGATTTAAATTGTTTCCCGGTTTGACTAGAATTTGACCTACATATTTAGGGCTTGTTCCAAACATATAAATAGACTCAAAAATGCCACTTTGAAAGGCTTTTTGCAACTGGAGGTAAGAATATCTCGTGGAACACTACTTGGGAGTTAGAATCATCGATTTCTACATCCCTTTATCTTTACTCTATAATTTAATTATGCAAATTACTTTGGATATTGTTACTATGAGTATGAGTAGCTAAACTCCTAATATAGAGTTTTGATGGAACCTGTTGAAGGATGATTTTCTCGTTATGTTAATATAGATTTGCAATAGTATTATCTCTATTTGTTCAACCATATGCTTATTGTTGTTGATTGAACGGCCCTCAATTAACTGTTCCTATTTAGTGTGCACTACTTGGGAAAGAGTGCCTATTTAGGTATTTGCTGAACAACATCACTCCTAACGTATATGAGAGATCAATACGAAGGGTTTAAAGGTGGGATTAGGGATAACGAAATCTTGGGTGCGATCAAAGTGAGTTGTACTTAAGGCTAGCTAGCGTAATTCGGGAGAATATGTCTAGTATATTGTGGTAATTACTTGGGAAATAGTTACGACAGTCATAGTTCTCATGATCGATAGATAAGACTTAGGCAAATTTATAGGAAACATAGCGGAAAGGATTTCGACAATAGGGGAAATCAGAACCTTAGATCATTCCAATTCTTGTCTACAACCCGTTCGTAGTTAGTTCTTAATTATTGAATTTTCATTACGTAATATTTAGTTAGTAAACATCCAATCTATTATTTAAATATCTCAAAGGTTGAATACGTGAATTTATATAAGTCCAATAGCTGTGATTGATAGGTTAGTTCTTTGTGGGATTCGACTCCGGACTTGTTAATCAGAATATATTTGCAGTGACTGCTTTATCCTTTTTATAAGGCATAGTTGGGCGTGAACAGACACTGAAGAGCAATTTGTCATGTTGAGCTAAAAAATCTCAAATTGTTGTAAATGTAATTGAAACTTTAGTAGTTTAGTGCTTATGGTTAGGGAATTATGATCAAGACACTCGTGTTTTATTAGGCTATGAATTATGTACTTTCTTTGATCTTACATATTAATCGTTTCGTAAAATTTATTTCAAAAATAAATGATGTTTTTAATATTTGATATAAAGAATAGGTGAATAAATATCGTGTATAAAATAATGCTCTTCCATCTTTTCTTTGCTAGTCTCCTAAATATGTAATAACAAGACCTAAAAATTCGTACATGTTATATTTTGTTTTCTATTTGTAGGAAAAATTAGATTAAGGAAAATAAATCTTTACTAAAAATTCTTTAACTTGAGATTCGACATTACAAAAATGTTGATCCAAAATTGTGGCAGGGATTGTTATGGAATTTCTGTTTGACCAAAAAGTATAGCACTTTTTGCTAAACTAATTAAAAGATAACTAAGGTGAAAGGTGAATCCTAGTAAAGCATAATAATTCTTAGATCTAGCTAAGTGTTTAAATGGTAGCGTCTACTTAATGTCCGTAGTTGATTATTCAATTATTAAATGCACGCCCTTGCTGCCATCCTTAGAAAAATGGAGGAGATGGAGAACGAGAACAAAGCACTCTGCGACCGAATGAGAGAGCATCAAGAAAGGGTAGATATGATACCGGGCACCCCAAAACTCCTACCAAAGTGGGACACCATCTGGTTTGTGGAACAACCGTATAGCGACGAGGCTACACTTCATGCTATACCTAAAACATTCAAGATGTCGCCATACTTGGAGATATATGACGGCACAACGGACCCTGAGGATCACATCACCCACTATGTCACTGCAGTAAAAGGCAACAACCTCGCTAAAGAGCAAGTATCATCCATATTGCTGAAAAAATTTGGTGAAACATTAACAGGGGGAGCATTAACATGGTACTCGCAACTGCCTGCACGATTCGTACAGACATTTCAAGAAATGGCCGACAAGTTTGTCACCGCCCATGCAGGGGCCAAGAAAGCAGAAGCCATGGTGAATGACATATTCGCCATTAGACAGTCACCTGGCGAAGGGCTCAGGGACTTCCTCGCCCAGTTTAACAGAGTGAGAATGACCCTTCCAAATGTATCAGAGGGGATGGTAGTAGCAGCTTTCTAAAATGGGCTGAATTGGAGCGGGTCGAAGGCGAGCAAATACTATTCAACAGACTCATGAAGTACCCTCCCACCACTTGGGAAGAAATATATAATGCTTATTGTGTCGAGGTGAGAGCGGACGAGGACGACCTTAATGGGCCAACCCAGAAGTTGACATCAATCCAGATGGAGTCGAGAAAAGACCATAGAAATGATAATAGGAGAGATCATACAGGTCCACGCTTCAATAGCAAAAGATACCAGCCGTACACCAGAACGGCTGCCATACAACCTCCCCGTCACGGCGACGGTTCACCTAGGCCGCAAACAGGGACTCACCGAAGCGAAAGAGGTATCCCTTCACTGTTATCTGCTCATAAGTTATGTGTTTCTCCTTCATAGATAGTCTCTCTAGAGAAGTTCGGCCCTAAGGTGAAATGGCCACAAAAGATGAAGTCTGACCCAAATACCAAAAAATCAAATGCCCTCTGTGAATTCCATCAAGAACGAGGCCATAAAACCGAAGACTGTATTGCCTTGAGCGGGAAGTAGTAAATATTGTTACACCCCATATTTTCGTACATGAAAATACGCCATAAATAAATTAATGAAAACCCAGAAGTGAGATGTCACGTCCCACAGTAGTACATTACCGTGATGTCACGTTTCGCAGTATTAAGTTACAACGATGTTGCACCCTGAAGTATTGTACGTTAAAAATTTTGGTTTTAGTTAACCGACGTAGAATCGGGAATGAGATCATCTTGACGTTAATGTACTTATGTTATTTATAACAAGCGATAAATAAGTATTATGAAGGATAAAGTGGTACATAGATTAACGAAAACAAGTTTCGTTGGAAGTGGCCAATTTGGAATGAAATATGGGTCGAGCGATAATACTCGATAATTATGAACTAGTACCATGCTAGGTACTATATGACCACAGTAGTATAATATATAAAGTATATATGAAGTATTTTAAAAATAAATAGAATTTTAAGTAATTTGTGATAATTTTTAAATTATGCGGGTAGTTGATTAATTATCGGGTAACATGATATTACCCAGTTAACTAATAAGTGGATAAAAATTAATAAATTAACTCCCCCCCCTCCCCCCAACATGGCAAGAAGCCACAAAGCTTGGAAAATGACTAAGAAGTCATAAATCTAGGTGTCTACCTAGGGATAACGTAATAGTGACTTAAAAGACCAAGTCTTATAAAGACTTGAAAAACTTTACCATTCTGTCTTTTGCGTCATTTTAATGTCTTGGCTTGAAACCAAGAACATATGAAGCAGAAGCAAATTTTAATTTCAAACAAGTCTCTATACCATGCAAATTCCATACACAAAAATGTTAGAAGTCTTAAAAACGTAAAAGCAGGATCAATTCGTCAAACTTCAACAATTTAAGTAAAGTTTCATCCAATTTCAGAAGCAGAAGCTTCACTTCAATCAAATAATTCAAGGAACATGTATGTTAAGGTTATCTCTTCTTTCTTTTGGCATGATCCATACGATACGAACGAAACGTGCAAATGCACAAATTCCATGAATGACTCTATTCATAGAAGTATTAGAGATATCTATGTTCTTGAATTTTCGTGTGTCATAATATTTTATCATATGTTCATGGGTCTCAGAAAAAAATATGAAAGTTGAAAAGAGTTTACTTTATGATAATACTCAAAGGCAAAATGGTCTTATGAAGCTCTGAAAGATTTTATTAACGTACTTTTTAGGCATTGCATTCATGTGCATTGACCCATGACAAGATGGTATTATACGCATATATATGTATGTATATGTATATGGGATATGGGAAAAGGTTATGACGTTATATACGCACCACCACCTGATCAGCTGGTATACGATGATGATGTTGCCCACAATGACTGAAATATGATTCAAACGGCATTATATACGCGTATATATGTATGTATATATATGTATATGGGATACGGGAAAAGTTATGGCATTATATATGTACCACCACCTGATCAGCTGGTATACGATGATGATTTTGCCTATAGTGGCTGATATGATATGATGGGATGCCCTCAGAGGCTGATGATATTATGAAACATGTACCTATGCATGACATGATATTCATATGCATATGCATGACGCTAAAAGTAAATTATGATTTACAAAGTTATTCAGACTTATAGGTTGAGCCATGTACCCTATATTTCTTCCATGTCTCTTATTTACTTATTTATGTGCCTTACATACTCGGTACATTATTCGTACTAACATCCCTTTTGCTTGGGGACACTGCGTTTCATGCCTGCAGGTCCAGATAGACGGGTCGAGAGCCCTCCAAGTAGGCTATCAGCTCATCGGAAGATATTAATGCGCTCTATTTACTTTGGAGTTGCGTGTTTGGTTAGTATGATTTAGACGTGTATTGCTCTTAGAGGCTTGTAGACATATATTGTGTATATGAAAGATTGTGCGTCCTTGTCGGCCTATGTTTCATGTTTATAAAAGATCATGCTGGCCTATTAGGCCCGTATGTCACGTGTATATGATGATGTAATAAGAGCGATACATTACGTTGATACTCGGTTGAGTAAGGTACTGAGTGCCCTTCACGGCCCATCGATTTGAGTCGTGAAAAAAAGTGGTATCAGAGCAGTTTTGTCCTAGGGAGTCTACAAGCCATGTCTAGTAGAGTCTTATTTATGGGTGTGTTGTGCACCACACTTATAAGCAGGAGGCTATAGGGCATTTAGGACTATCACTTTTTCTTCTTACTCTAGATCGTGTGATAGAGCTCACTTACAAGAATTCAAGTCCCGAACTTCTATTTTATTCGTAATAAGACGATGCCTACATTCAGAAAGATGATCAATAAGAGATATAGCTGTGGAAGTGTTGAATTAAAGGAACTCGACTTTGTATCATGCTTATGATAAGTAAATGTAAGGCCTTCAGTAGATCATGTGTGGACTAATACATATAAGCCTCTTGATAAAGAGTTTTAAGGTAAGAATATCTATCCATCTTTATGGTGAAAGACAATAAGAGAGTCAAAATATAAATACAAGTTTCAAGAAGCAAAAGAAGCAAGATGAAGAAGGGTACGAGGCACCCAGTTAATGAAGGTTAACATTATTTACAACTTAGACAAAGGAATATAAGCCTTTTGAGTTACCTTCAACAGTAACGGAGGTATGTACTATTGACCGCACTGATCTAGGTTATGTTATATGGGAGCTAACAAATATGGTTTAAGAGAAGGACATAATAACGATCCGGCTGGGGTTAGAGTGACCCATAATGGTGGATGGATTGTTTGCGTTAGTTAACATTGCCGAAGAATATTGCAAATGTGCTAATAGATCTCCATGTGAGACACTCAGATAGTGCACTCTAAAATAGTGCAGCTAGATATAAGTACTACAAAGATAGGCACTAAAAGCCTGGAAGAGATAAATATTACCTTAGTGTGGCTCGCACCCCTAGTAAAGTGAGAACGTTAAGCAACTTGAAGAGCCATTGGATGGAGCAAAGGGAAGCTAAAAGCAAAAAAATGTCTTGTTCAAGTTTTCAGAATAAAGTGATCGGCATAAATGTTAGCGGGAAATAAGAAAAGAGTTAATGAAGCATTATGAGTAAGATGTGATACATGGATGACAATGGTAGATCAAAAGATGACAATATTACAAAATCTATAGTCAAGTAAAGGAAGAAACGATAAATGACATGCCTTAGGACAACAAAAGAGTATAGGCCATACAATCATGTCCTCATTTCGGGAAATAAGTTCGCAACTCTAGCGTGATTACCAAGAGGAAAGGATAGACCCCAGAGCAATAGAAAACACTATGGGCTGGTGAATAAGATAAACTAAATATGAATTAGGGACTGAGTGATTTGGTAATAGTCAGCATCATGAGAATTTCAGATCGCATTCCGGCAATAATAGGACGGACAACAGAAGAAGGTTCATGATGAATTTAGAGAATGGTCTTCAGGGAAACGCTTCCATAGAGTAAGAAATGTGAGCAAAGTTAAGCTTAAGAGATTGTATGTTCTAGTTACGCTAAGTGTCACCCTAGCGAGTAAGGTAATTTGTCATCCTTCGTACAGAAGGATTGCCGCAAGGCGAGTAAGGATCATTAATATTGAGAAACTACATCAAAGATGAAGAAGTAAAACATCTATAGGTTGATCCGCGTGGCTTCAGCTTTTAGTACACCCCTCAAGGGGAAATATGGAGTGATATGGCATTAAGTCAGAATTAAGTGGTTCTAGTGACTATGGAGTGGTAAAGGAAGAATGCAATAAATGAAAGAGGAATGAGATGACACTTATCCAAATCTTACAGATACACTACGATTCAAGAATATTGTGCAAGCACGATGTCAAGGAAAGGAAGTAAAGGTTCCTGCCTGAGCTATTATTAGTAAATAAGGAGCCAGTGCGAGACGTAAGCTAAGAAAAAGGAAATAACCCAAGAAAGATTACGAGGAATATTGATATGAGAATGGGCCAACGAGTAGTTAGTAATTGGTCAGGAAGATCCCAGTTATGGCTAAACAGGAGGTTACAGACGAGTCATCAGATCGTGTAAGATAAACATAGTAGAACCCAACATGGAGAATTCAGCCTCGAAAAATATATCGTATGAGTGTTACGGGGATAAAATTAAGTGCCACTGGGAAGGCAGTCAAAATATCAGTTCAGAAGCAACCATACAAGCCCAAGGGCATGGAAGTAAGCAACTACGAATGATTATAGGCAAGTAAGGATATCAAAAAGGTCTATAATAAGCTCACATCTTTACGAGAGTCAAGGGTTCTCCCTAAGTACTACAGCGAAAGACTAGCTGGGGAGATAAGAAATAAGGCTCCAACCTAAGCACAACGACCTAAAGAGGAAATGGTCGTGTAATAACAATCTCGCAACAACATTGTAAGCATTCCAAAGGAAAGTGGTACCTACCGTGGCTAATAAACGGGAAGTAAAAATTAAAAGTAATATTCGAGATCATATGAGTTGTATGAAAACTCTGGCAAGTGTGGGCACTAAGACAAGCTAAGTATAGACGCAACGAGGGGCAGAAAGACTAGGAAAAGTAATAGCTTACGTTGAAAGAAAGCTAAGATGGAATGAAAGAATTATTTGATCAATGATCCAGAGTTAGTACATTATGGATACACTCAAGATTTTGGAGCATTATCCAGGCATCATATTTGTTGACAATTATATATCCATAGAAGACTCTGGTATAAGTTAAAAGAAAATATTGAGCCCAGGGCATAGACAAAGGATTGAATTTGTTAGAAGATTGTATCATGGATATTCCATAACGCCCATGAAAGGCTAAGGTAATAACTGATACCATGAGCCACAAATCGGAAGATAGCTTAAGCCTACGTAAAGGCTGATCAGAAGGAAGAGGAAACTAAAGAATTACATCACCCAAGTAAATCAGAAGTCTGATTATTGGACCTAGAAAAATTATAGAAATTGTGCTTGAGAACATGACAGAATCACTCTTAATATCAGATGTTCAAGAAAAATAACACAACAACTATAATCTATAATGGCTCTACAAGGAAGCCAGTTAGAAGAAGTACCAGCCTCATAAAAAGTCAGTATGAAGCTCCTATCGGATAGTGTATATAGTAGAGGTGAAGTATTATAATAGAGCTTCAAGTTATGGACGTGAATTATACCTATGTGGAGGGAAGGTCATGAAAGAGATAAAAGATACGATACGAAATTCTAAGGTAAGTAATGTAAAGGTGAACAACGTACGAGATACTCAAAGGCAGAAGATCATAAATAATCCATACTTCGGATAGAAGTCTATAAGCACGAGGATTCGATATGCAGAAAGGATAGCAGCGGTGTCAGTAGCATATCTTCCAGCCTATGGACTAGGTATAAAAAGCCTAATTATGAGAGTAAAGGATAGTTAGAGACGATGTGATGTCTCGCTTGATGTTCCAGTACAATATAAGGAAATCTATGGTGTAAGCAAGTTGAAGGAAGGCCGCGGATAGAATAAATAGATATGTATATGTCCCAAGCTAAAGTATAGTAGAGCGACAAAGTTTTAACGAAACATGAGTAAGGATGAGGAAAGGCAAGTGAAAGGGTGACGAGAACGGATAAGTCCTCGGGATGAAACCCATGAAAACAAGAAAGCTAATGGTTTCTCTAAGTTATAGAAAGTTCAGTATAGCCTTAATAAACTCAAAGGAGTCTAAGACTAATAACATTCAGAAGAGATGGAATGTTTCCCTGTTAATAGAATGAGGGTGTAATTATTATAGAAAAAAATGAAAAATGGGCCTTCGATTGAGTAATGATCTGACGAATAAAAGAAAGGGATCTCATGAATTGGACAAGATTAAAATACCCACGCAAGGTAAATCATATTGGGATGACGTGAGATATGGTTATAAAAGCAGGGTATCGCCCCAGGTGGATCAATCTAATCATTTCAAATGTTCCCCGATAAAACGTGAATCCTAGCAGCGATATTACATAAAAGGTTAAGTTATCAGGGGTGGATTATGGATCAAAAATGAGGTGAATCAACAATGGGTGGATAAAAGTTATAAAGTATGAGAAAAGATTAGGTTGTCATTCTTAAGATGAACAGTAATGTGGAAGCATTAGAGAATATAGATTTATACGTATGGGATAAGCAATGAAAGTAACCTGGGATTTGGTAGCAGACCTCAGTAACGAGAAGTCGAGGTAAGAGTTATGGTATAGTATGACCTATGTAGATGCAGTAAAGTCATACGAATGGATAACCACGTCTATAAAATAAGATATAGCAATATTCGTAAGTTCGACAAAAAGTGAAGAACTTCAGGATTGGCTAAAAACTGGAGGAAAAAGAAGAGGAGAATCGCATAAACACACTAACAAGGATAGTATCGTAGAAACTGTATGATGGGAGGTAGCAACAGTTATGAGATTGGAAGGAATTTGATCATAAGTCATGGCGTGGGAAAGAGGCCTAAAGGGGGGAATACCCTGGCCTTTGGACTTATTCACAGAATAGTTGCCTAGATGGCAAGAGGACTACTAAAGTATTCGCAAGAGCTATGGGATATGAGAATGATAAACGCATCAGTCAACATTCGAAGATGAATGTTCCAAAGGGGGAAATGATGTTACACCCCATATTTTTGTACATGAAAATACGCCATAAATAAATTAATGAAAACCCAGAAGTGAGATGTCACGTCCCACAGTATTACATTACGGTGATGTCACATTTCACATTATTAAGTTACAACGATGTTGCACCCTGAAATATTGTACGTTAAAAATTTCATTTTCAGTTAACCGACGTAGAATCGGGAATGAGATCATCTTGATGTTAACGTACTTACGCTATTTATAACGAGCAATAAATAAGTATTATGAAGGATAAAGGGGTACACGGATTAACGAAAACAAGTTTCGTTGGAAGTGTCCAATTTGGAATAAAATACGGGTCGAGCGATAATACCCGATAATTATGAACTAGTACCATGCAAGGTACCATATGATCATGGTAGTATAATATATAAAGTATATATGAAGTATTTTAAAAATAAATAGAATTTTAATTAATTTTTGATAATTTTTAAATTATGTGGGTAATTGATTAGTTATCGGGTAACAGGACATTACCCAGTTAACTAATAAGTGGATAAAAATTAATAAATTAACCCCCCCCCCCAACATGGCAAGAAGCCACAAAGCTTGGAACATGACTAAGAAGTCATACATCTAGGTGTCTACCTAGGGATAACTTAATAGTGACTTAAAGACCAAGTCTTATAAAGACTTTACCATTCTGTCTTTTGCCTCATTTTAATGTCTTGGCTTGAAACTAAGAACATATGAAGCAGAAGCAAATTTTAAATTCAAACAAGTCTCAATTCCAAGCAAATTCCATACACAAAAATGTTAGAAGTCTTAAAAACGTAAAGCAAAATCAATTCGTCCAACTTCAACAATTTAAGCAAAGTTTCGTCCAATTTCAGAAGCAGAAGCTTCACTTCGATCAAATAATTCAAGGAACAGGTATGTTAAGGCTATCCCTTATTTCTTTTGGCATGATCCATACCATACGAATAAAACGTGCAAATGCACAAATTTCATGAATGACTCTATTCATAGAAGTATTAGAGATATCTATGTTCTTGAATTTCCGTGTGTCATAATATTTTATCATATTTTCATGGGTCTCAGAAAAAAATACGCAAGTTGAAAAGAGTTTACTTTATGATATTACTCAAAGGCAAAATGGTCTTATGAAACTCTGAAAGATTTTATTAACGTACTTTTCAGGCATTACATTCATGTGCATTGACCCATGACCAGACGGCATTATATACGCGTATATATGTATGTATATGTAAATGGGATATGGAAAAAGGTTACGGCATTATATACGCACCACCACCTGATCAGCTGGTATATGATGATGATATTGCCCATAGTGGCCGAAATATGATTCAAAAAACATTATATACTCATATATATGTATGTATATGTATATGTATATATATATATATGTATATGGGATACGGGAAAGTTTATGGCATTATATACACACCACTACCTGATCAGCTGGTATACGATGATGATTTTGCCCACAGTGGCTGATATGATATGATGGGATGCCCTTAGAGGCTGATGATGTTATGAAACATGTGCCTATGCACGACATGATATTCATACGCATATGCATGACGCTAAAAGTAAATTATAATTTACAAAGTTATTCAGACTTACAGGTTGAGTCATGTACCCTATATTTCTTCCATGTCTCTTATGTACTTATTTATGTACCTTACATACTCGGTACATTTTTCATACTGACATCCCTTTTGCTTGGGGACACTGCGTTTCATGCCTGCAAGTCCATATAGACAGGTCGAGATCCCTCCAAGTAGGCTATCAGCTCAGCGGAAGATGTTGGTGCGCTCCATTTGCTTTGGAGTTGCGTGTTTGGTTAGAATGATTTAGACGTGTATTGCTTGGTATGGTGGGACTCTGTCCTGATCTTTATGACATTTATGTACTCTTAAAGGATTGTAGATATATGTCGTGTACGTGAAAGATTGTGCGGCTTTGTCGTCCTATGTTTCGTGTTTATAAAAGATCATGTTGGCATATTAGGCCTGTATGTCATGTGTATATGATGATGTAATAAGAAAGATACGTTACATTGGTACTCGGTTGAGTAAGGTACCGAGTGCCCATCGCGGCCCATCAGTTTGGGTCGTGACAAATATGCTCAACCAGGGGCATTTGAGAGAACTGATAAGTGACCGAGGAAGAGCGAACTTCGCTCGCGGATGAGAACAACACTAGGGGCCGCCCAAACTGCCTTCCCTAGTTCAGACCATTCAAATGATCATTGGAGGAGATGGCAATGCATCTATTAACAGCGTGAATTTCACCACCACCCACAAACTCAAGCGATCAATCACCTATGAACGGTATGATGAATTAGAAGAAAGTATCATCTTCGATAAGTTAGATAACCGCGGTTTGGTCTTTCCTCACTATGACGCCCTTGTCATTACTTTACGTGTTTTTGATATTGTTGTAAGGCATATCATGGTCGATGATGGAAGCGACGCGTGCATCATTCATCCTCGAGTTCTCACCCAAATGAAGCTCGAGGATAGGATAGTGTCACGCCGCATTATGTTAACAGGTTTTAACAATGCAATTGAGCGGGCATCTGGATAAATCATGTTGCCTGTCTTGGTTGGCTGCATCACCTTGGAGACCACGTTCCACATCATGAACCAAGATACGGCATACAACGTCATCATAGGCCGACCGTGGATACACGCCATGAAAGTCGTCCCCTCCAGTTGGTACCAAGTCATTAGATTTCCCACCCCATGGAGTATTCAGCATCCGGGGAGAGCAACGCATGGCCTGAGAATGCTACCACATCTCCCAAGACTGCACATACACCTAACAGTTGAAAGGAAAAGCCGAGGAAGCATAGCAATTAATGAAGTCGGGGTTCGATGGTGACGAAAAGAAAGACGTCATCAGCAAACCTGAAATCATAGAAGCTACGGGATCAACTGTAGAGGACCTCGACCTCGTCCAACTAGATGATGACGACCCCAGCAAGAATGCTTTCATCTTCCATAAACTCCAAGATCTAGGTAAATTTCATCAATTCTTAAAAAATAACGTAGACCTATTTGCTTTTTCCCATGCAAACATGTCAGGTATCCCAAAGGAGATAGCAACTCACAAGTTGAACATCGACCCATTCTACCCCCAGTAAGGCAAATCAAACAAAAGTTCAACTTTGCAATAAAGGACGCAGTTCGTGAAGAGGTCGAGAAATTGTTAGTGAACAGTTCTATAAGAGAGTAGAAGTAACCTCAGTGGATCGCCAATGTAGTCATGGTGAAAAAAAAGAACGGTAAGTGGAGAATGTGTGTGGACTTCACAGATTTGAACAAAGCCTGCCCAAAATACTCGTTCCCACTGTCCCACATCAACCAACTCATCGAAGCCACAGTCAGGCACGAACTGATGAGTTTCTTAAATGCCTAATCAGACTACAACCAAATCCTCATGGTGGAGGAGGAACAGGAAAAAACCACCTTCATCACCCACCATGGACGTACTGCTACAGAGTGATACCGTTCGAGTTAAAAAAATGCAGGGACAACATACCAGAGGCTGGTGACCAAAATGTTCAAAGATCAACTTGGAAAGACCATGGAAGTATATATAGAGGACATTTTGGTCAAGTCAAAGAGAAAGGAAGACTATATCGACCACTTAAGGGAAGCCTTCGACATACTCAGAAGGTAAGACATGAAATTAAACCCCGAAAAATGTGTTTTCAGCGTGACATCTGGAAAATTCCTCGGCTTCTTGGTATCACAACGAGGCATCATGGTCAATCCCGACCAAATCAAGTCCATAGAAGGAATCCCAAAAAATCTAACCAGCAAAAAGTAAGTGCAAAAGATGACCGGCCGGATAGCCGCCCTATCAAAATTCATCTTGCGGTCCTCCGATAGGTGCTACAAATTTTTTGGCGTACTCAAAAATGATAACAGACTCTAATGGAATTCCGAGTGCGTCAACGCCTTAAAAGAACTAAATGCCTACCTGTCTTCGCCACCATTGCCCTCTAAGGCAGAACCCGGAAAGCGCATCCTCGTTTATCTGTCTGTGTCCAACGTTGCAATAAGTGTTGTCCTAGTACGAGAAAATAAAGGTACGCAATCTCCGATCTATTATATTAGCAAAACTTTGGTCGACGCTGAAATGAGGCACCCCCACCTCGAGAAGTTAGCTTTAGCCCGGGTCATAGCTTCACAAAATCTTAAACCTTATTTCCAGTGCCACCCCATCTCGGTTGTCATGACTTTTACTTTAAGGAGTATCTTGCACAAACCCGAATTGTCAGGAAGATTGGCCAAGTAGGCCATAGAGCTGAGCAAGCACAATATAACCTATTTGTCGTGAACAGTGATAAAGTTGCAAGTCCTTGCCGACTTTGTTGCAGACTTCAGTACGAAGATAATGTCCGAAGTCGAAAGGGAAACCGCCATTACTTCTACCAAAGTACACGACCAATGGGTTTTGTACACCGATAGGGCTTCTAACGTATCAGGATCTGGACTGGGACCCGTGCTCGAGGTCCCAACAGGCGAAATGGTTCGCTAGTCCATATAATGCCCTGATATGACTAAAAATGAGGCCGAGTATGAGGCGGTGATTGCAGGGCTAAACTTGGCACTCAAGTACGGAGCACGGCGAGTCATCCTTTAATGCGACTCGCAACTCGTCGTCAACTAAGTCACAGGAACATTCCAAATTAAGGAGCAATGGCTGCAAAAATACCAGGCTAAAATTTGCAAAGTACTACCCGAGTTCGACGAATGCGAGCTCGACCAAATACCTCGAGTGCAGAACATCGAAGCGTATGGCCTTGTCAAATTTGCAGCAGCCACCAAAAGCATAACCGGACAGGGGGCGTGGTCACTATCCTCCATTCATCAATAGATCAAATCGAGGTACGATATATAAACCTTACTTGGGACTAGCGCAATAGTATTATCTCATACTTGTAGGACGGAGTACTCCTACCGGAGAAAAAAAAAAGCCAAGAAGCTTCGAATGCAGGCGGCCAGGTACAGCATTGTCAATAATGATTTGTACAAAAGAACATTTGATGGTCCCCTGGCAAAGTGCTTAGGACCATATCCAACATAGCACGTCCTCTAAGAAGTACACGAGGGCCACTATGGAGCGCACACCGGCAACCGAGCCCTTGTCATATGCCTCATACGAGCAGGCTACTACTGGACCACAATGAAAAAGAAAGCAGCGGATTTCGTTAAAAGATGTGAACCATGCCAGAAGTACGCTACCATGATCCACCAGGCTGGAGAACACCTCCACTTAGTCATGTCTCCCTGGCCCTTCATCAAATGGGTAATGTATATCGTCAAACCCCTCCCCGTAGGATGAGGTAATGTGTGATTTCTTTTGGTTTTGACTGACTATTTCTCAAAATGGGTGGAAGCAGGTGCATTTGCTCATATATGCGAACAAGACGTGATCGCCTTCAATGGTGGAACATCATATGTTGCTTCGGCATTCCCAAGGAAATGAGTTCTGACAACAGGCCTCAATTTACAAGGAAAAAGGTCACCGAGTTCTTCAAGAAATGGAACATCAAAAGAATACTCTCCACGATATATCATCCTGCCACCAATGGCCAAGATGAATCCTCCAACAAAACAATATTGAATATCATGAAAAAGAAACTGAAAACGCTAAGGGACTGTGGCCAGAAGTGTTATGGGCATATCGCACCATGCCAAAGACGAGCATAGGGGAAAGCCATATTCACTAGTCTATGGGGCTGATGCAATGATACCAGTTGAGGTCGGGGAACCAAGCCTAAGATACTCAAATAAAAGTGAGCCAAACAACGATGAGAATAGAAGGCAAGATCTCGACAAGGTCGAAGAACAAAGAGACATAGCTTACATAAGAATGGTGGCCCAGAAGCAACAAGTAGAGCGATACTACAAAAAATCCCAAGGTTAGGCCACTCAAAGTCGGGACTACATATTCAAAGCCAAAATGTAGGCAAGCAAAGATCTGCGAGAAGGCAAACTGAGGACCAATTGGGACGGCCCATACAAAATCACAGCGGCAGCAAGCAAAGGGTCATTCCAACTGGAAACAATGGAGGGAAAAGTGCTACCAAATAATTGGAACATCGCTTACCTCAAGTACTTCAACTTCTAAAAACAAGACGTCTTCCAAGTCGTACTCTTTTTCTCTCGCCTGAGTTTTGTCCCAATTGGGTTTTCTTGGGAAGGTTTTTTAACGAGGCGACGAAGAGGGCATCTCGAAGTTCAGTATAAGCTCATTGCCCGACCTCTTGACAACCTCTCCACGTCGGCCGATGAAGGGACTAGATAGACTGGGACTTCTCCAATGCATGTATGAACATAACAAAAACATGTAAACTTCTTCAATGAATGCACAAACAAAGCGAAATAAGCGAACACATGAGTTTCTCATTTCTCTGACAAGTTCATATATTATGCCAATCTCAGAGTCAAACATTTGACCTCACTCAAATCGACTCACAATCGACTATGTTCGAATTAATTAACAGTCAACTTCGCTCGAATCGACTTATATTGAACCTCGTTCGAATTATTTAGAGTTAAACATTCGACATCGATCGAATCGACTCACAATCGACTTTGTTCGAATTAATTAACAGTGGACTTCACTCGAATAGACTTATATTCGACCTCGTTTGAATCATTCAGAGTCAAACATTCGAACTCGCACGAATCAACTTACAATCAACTTGTTTGAATTAATTAGCAGACGACTTCGCTCGGATCGACTTATATTTGACCTCGCTCGAATCATTCAGAGTCAAACATTCGACCTTGCTCGAATTGACTCACAATCAACTTTGTTCGAATTAATTAACAGTCGACTTCGCTCGAATCAACTTATATTTGTCTTCGTTCTCATCAGAGTTAAACATTCGACTTCACTCATATTAACTCGCATTCGACATTATTAGTATCAATTTAAAATCAATATTTGACCTTGCTCGAGAAAACTTATGTTTCAACTTTGTTCGATTAAAAACTCAAGTCGACATTCAACCTTGAACCGGCTCGACTCGCAGTCGACCTAAGTAAAATCACAAGTGAAATCACAACCAAGGCAGAAAACATTCAAGGGAAAAATAAGAAGTTCAAGAACAGAAAACAAAAGTATTATCATTGCAAAATGTCATCTTATAGGGGCCAAACAAGTGCCCGCAAAACAAAAACAAAAGAGAAGACAACAAAAGTACAAAGAAAATCACACTATTCGGCCACATCTACCCCATCACCACTGACGCCCTCGCCATTTGAATACTCGTCATCTTATCAAGCATCTAGCTCAATCCTGTCCAAATCCTCTTTGTCATCATCCATCCCGGGTGTGCTAGGGTTATAGCTGCAAGTGGCATGAGATGCGCGTACCTTAACACGTGCGTCCTCAACTCCGCCTCAGAAGCTTTTTTGGCCACCATCAAACCCCTATATATGTCAAGATAAGCCTCAACATGGACCCACTTCTCATACAAGTCTTGTGGGATGTTGGTATAAGTGGAAGCATGAAAGGTAGACGACTGAGCTTGCTGCTGTGTTTTCTCGGCCTTGAGTACGGTTATATGCTCTTTCAAATCCAGGACTTCCCCTTCCAGTCCACCTATCCGGTCTTCGAGCCTTGCCTCTTTAAGAGTAGAAGTCTCTGCTTTACTAGCCCGCTTTGATCTAAGGACGTAGAGGGTGCCCGCTAGCGCCGCTGCCTCCACTACAACAGCCGATCTAGCTCTCTTAATTCTCTCCAACTCCGCAGCTTTGGCAGCCAACTCATCCCTTAAGTCGCTAGCTCTAGTTTCACTCTACTCAAACTCAGCTCATAAGGACGTCACCTGAGCTTGGAGGTCGATGCACTCGGCCATGACCCCCTTGCTCACCTTAAGCTCATCATTTTTGGTCCTTAATGTCTCTTCGAGCTCGTTGTGCCAGCCAATAACCCTCATGAGCTCATCATCCTTCTCCTTCAACTCCTTGTTCTTCTGTCTCAGCTCTTCATAGAGAGTTAGGAACAAAGCGTCCTCACCAAGCATGCGGACCAGGGCCTTGTGTTTGGTACGGTACTCTCTGTATTTTGACTCTATCTTCTCATAGAGAGTCGTCCTCTTCTCCTCCCGACAGGCTCTCTCAATCTCCAGGATGAGAGTCTTATAAAGAGACAAAAAAGGGGTCAGCAAAGGCAAATAACGTAAAGGAAAGAAAAAATCAAAACGCTAAGAGAGGACTTACTCGTAGGGCCATCCCGGAAATGCCTAATGACAGGTTTGCATCCTTCAACATCTACAAGGTCTTGTTCTCCAACTCCGCGCATAGGGGGCCAAATCCAGAACTACACGCTCCGAGTTGACCAACAAGTTGAAATCTAGGGGGATGACAATATTTTGAGTTGATCCCTCGGTCCTCACTTCCACTCGAGTAAATCTCTCCTCGAAAGTCCGCACCTCCTCAGGGTCAATATCAGAACTGGACCCGTCATCCTCCACATCGACCATTTTTCCTCTACCACTAGCAGACGAGGAGCCAACCTTGGTTGCCCTCGATGTTTCCTTTTCCGCTGCAGTCTCCGCCGTCTCCAACGGCCTAGCTTCCGCGATAACCTCTGATGGGGGAGTAGTCCTCATAGCTTAAGGGCACGCCATTTCCACATCCACAATCATTGCCCGCTCAGGTGTGGCATGGCCTATACTCGTCGCCTCTTCAATGGCATCATTTTCTCCTTGCCAGGGGAAGATTCGTCCACTAAATGAACTACCGGGCGGACCGAGACCTCCGCTGATGGAATGGCCGTCTAACGACCAGGTTCGTTTAATATTGGAGTCTGGGAAGAAGTATTTTGCACAGACTCAGCAACCACAAACTGTATCCAGTTTGACCAAAAAGTAAAGTGTTTCCCATGTGCTCGTCTTTGGCGTGGTGCGATATGCCCATAACACTTCTGGCAGCACTTTTGGCCACAGTCCCTTAGCGTGTTCGAGTTTCTTTTTCATGATATTCAATATTATTTTGTTGGAGGATTCAGCTTGGTTGTTGGCGGCGAGATGATATGCGTGGAGAGTATTCTTTTGATGTGCCATTTCTCGAATAACTCGGCGACCTTTTTCCCTGTGAATTGAGGTCCATTATCACAACTGATTTCCTTGGGAATTCCAAAGTGGCATATGATGTTCTTCCATATCAAGGCGATCACTTCTTGTTCGCGTATCTGAGCAAATGGACCTACTTCCACCCATTTAGAGAAATAGTCAGTCAAAACCAAAAGAAATCGCACATTACCTCGTCCTAGGGGGAGCGGGCCGACGATATCCATTCCTCATTTTATGAAGGGCCAGGGCAATATGACTGAGTGTATGTGTTCTCTAGCCTGGTGGATCATGGGAGCATACTTCTGGCATGGTTTGCATCTTTTAACGAAATCGACTGCTTCCTTTTTCATTGTGGACCAGTAGTAGCTTGCTTGTATGATGCATCTGATGAGGGCTAAGTTGTCAGTGTGAACTCCGCAATGTCCCTCATGTACTTCTTCGAGGATGTGCCGCATTTGATTTGGTCCTAATCACTTTGCCATGGGACCAACAAATGTTCTTTTGTACAAGTCGTTATTGACAATGTTGTACCTGGCCGCCTGCATTCGAAGCTTCTTGGCTTCTTTTTTTTGAGTGGAAGTACTCTGTTCTGCAAGTATGAGATAATACGATTGCGCCAGTCCCAATTCAGGTTTATAGATCGTACCTCAATTTGATCTATTGATGAATGGAGGAGAGTGACCATGTCCCCTTATCCGGTTATGCTTTTGGTAGTTGCTGCCAGTTTGGCAAGGCCATCCACTTCAATGTTCTGCGCTCGGGGTATTTGGTCGAGCTGGCATTCATCGAACTCAGGTAGTAGTTTGAAAATTTTGGCATGGTATTTTTGTAGTCGTTGCTCCTTAGTTTGGAAAGTTCATGTGACTTGGTTGACGACGAGTTGCAATTTGCATCGAAGGATGACTCGTTGCGCTTCGTACTTGAGTGCCAACTTTAGCCCTGCAACCACCACCTCATACTCGGCCTTGTTGTTAGTCATATCAGGGCATCGTATAGACTGGAAAACCATTTCGCCTGTTGGGACCTCGAGCATGAGTCCCAGTCCATATTCTTATGCATTAGAAGTGCCATCGGTGTACAAAACCCATTGGTCGTGTACTTTGGTGGAAATAATGGCAGTTTCTCTTTTAACTTCGGATATTATCTTCGTACTGCAGTCGACGACGAAGTCGGCAAGTACTTGCAACTTTATCGTTGTTCGTGACTAATAGGTTATATTGTGCTCGCTCAGCTCTATGGCCCACTTGGCCAATCTGCCCTACAATTCGGGTTTGTGCAAGATACTCCTTAAAGGAAAAGTTGTGACCACCGAGATGGGGTAGCACTAGAAATAAGGTCTAAGCTTTCGTGAAGCTACGACCCGGGCTAGAGCTAACTTTTCGAGGTGGGGGTACCTCATTTCAGCTTCGACCAAAGTTTTGCTAATGTAATAGATCGGAAATTGAGTACCTTTATTTTCTCGTACCAGGATAGCTCTTACTGCGACGTCAAACACGGCCAAGTAGATGAGGAGGCGCTCTCCGAGTTCTGTTATAGTGAGCAACAGTGGCAAAGACAGGTAGGCCTTTAGTTTTTTAAGGCACTGACGTACTCGAAATTCCATTGGAGTTTGTTATCCTTTTTGAGTACGCAAAAAAATTTGTGGCACCTATCGGAGGATCGCGAGATGAATCTTGACAGGGCGGTTATCCGGCCGGTCAGCTTTTGCACTTGCTTTTTGCTGGTTAAATTTTTTGGGATTCCTTCTATGGTCTTGATTTGGTCGGGATTGACCTCGATGCCTCGTTGTGATACCAAGAAGCCGAGGAATATTCCAAATGTCACACCGAAAGCAATTTTTTCGGGGTTTAATTTCATGTCGTACCTTCTGAGTATGTCAAAGGCTTCCTTCAAGTGGTCGATATGATATTTCTTTCTCTTTGACTTGACCAACATTTCATCTATATATACTTCCATGGTCTTGCCGAGTTGATCTTTGAACATTTTGGTCACTAGACTCTAGTACGTTGCCCCTGCATTTTTTATCCTAAACGGCATCACTCAATAGCAGTACATCCCCTGGTGGGGTGATGAAGGTGGTTTTTTCCTGGTCCTCCTCCGCCATGGGGATTTGGTTGTAGCCCGAGTAGGCATCCAAGAAACTCAGCAATTCATGCCCGGCTGTGGCGTCGATGAGTTGGTCGATGTGGGCCAGCTGGAATGAGTCTTTTGGGCAGGCTTTGTTCCGATCTGTGAAGTCCACGCACATTCTCCACTTACCATTCTTCTTTTTCACCATGACTACATTGGCGACCCACTAAGGGTACTTCGATTCTATGATAGAACCATTCACAAAAAATTTCTCAACCTCTTCACGAACCGCGTCGTTTATTGCAGAGTTGAACTTTCGTCTGATTTGCCTTACTAAGGGGTAAAATGGGTCGACGTTCAACTTGTGAGTTTTTATCTCCTTTGGGATACCTGGCATGTCTGCATGGGAAAAAGCAAATAGGTCTACGTTATTTTTTAAGAATTGATGAAATTTACCTGGATCTTGGAGTTTATGGCTGATGAAAGCTTTCTTGCTGGGGTCGTCATCGTCTAGTTGGACGGGGTCGAGTTCCTCTACAGTTGACCCCGTGGCTTCTATGATTTTAGGGTCGTTTATGACGTCTTTCTTTTCATCACCATCCGACCCCGACTTCGTTAATTGCTATGCTTCTTCAACTTTTCCTTTCAACTGTTAGGTGTATGTGCAGTCTTGGGCGATGCGGTAGTATTCTCGGGTCGTGTGTTGTTCTCCCCGGATGCAGAATACTCCTCAGGGAGTGGGAAATTTAATGACTTGGTACAAACTGGAGGGGACGGCTTTCATGGTGTGTATCCGTGGTCGGCCTATGATAGCATGGAACGTGGTCTCCAAGGTGACGCCACCAGCCAAGACGGGCATTGTGATTTCTCCAGATGTCTACTCAACTGCATTGTTAAAACCTATTAACGTGATGCAACATGGCACTATCCTGTCCTCGAGCTTTATTTGGGTGAGAACTCGAGGATGGATGATGCACGTGTCGCTTCCATTATCGACCATAATACGTCTTACATCAGTATCAAAAACACATAAAGTAATGAAAAGGGAGTCATAGTGAGGAAAGACCAAACCGTGGGTATCTGACTTATCGGAGATGATACTTTCTTCGAGTTCGTCATACCATTCATGGATGATTAACCACTTGAGTTTGTGGGTGGTGGTGAACTTCACGCTGTTGAAAGATGTGTCGCCGTCTCCTCTGATGATCATTTGAATGGTTCAAACTGGGGAAGGTGGTTTGGGCAGCTCTTGGTGTTGTTCTCGTTCGTGAGCGAAGTTCGCTCTTCCTCGGTCACTCATCAGTTCTCTCAAATGCCCCTGGTTGAGCATATTTACTACTTCTTGCCTCAAAGTGATGCAGTTTTTGGTTTTGTGACCTCGTTCCTGATGGAATTCACAAAGGGCATTCGATTTTTTGGTGTTTGGGTGGGACTTCATCTTTTATGGCCATTTCACCTTAGGGACGAGCTTCTCTAGAGCGTAGACTATCTCTGAAGGAGAAACACAGAAGTTATGAGCATATAACAGTAGAGGCATACCTCTTTCGCCTCGGTGAGACGTCGCTGTGACGAGGAGGTGGTACGGTGGCTGTTCTAGTGTAAAGCTGGTGTCTTTCACGATTGAGGTGCGGACCTACATGATCCGTCCTGTTTTCATTTCTGCGATCTTTTCTCGACTCCATCTGGACTGACGTCAACCTCTGGATTGGCCCATTAAGCTCGTCCTCGTCCACTCTCACCTCAGCACAATAAGAGTTATGTATTTCTTCCCAAGTGGTGGGAGGGTTGTTCATGAGTTCGTTCAACAGTTTTTTGGTCGCCCTCGACCCGCTCCTGTTAAGCCCGTTTTAGAAAGCTGCTATTGGCATCCCCTCTGATACATTTGGAAGGTCATTCTCACTCTGTTGAACCGGGTGAGGAAGTCCTTGAGCCCTTTTCTAGGTGACTGTCTAATGGCGAATATGTCATTCACCTTGGCTTCCACTTTCTTGGCCCCTGCACGGGCGGTGACGAACTTATCAACCATTTCTTCAAATGTCTGTACGGATCATGCGGGCAGTTGCGAGTACCATGTTAATGCTCCCCCGGTTAGGGTTTCACCAAACGTTTTCAGCAATATAGATGGCACCTGCTCTTTAGCGAGGTCGTTGCCTTTCACTGCGGTGACATAATGGATGATGTGATCCTCAGGGTCCATTGTGTCGTCGTATATCTTCAAGTATGGTCGAATCTTGAATGTTTTGGGTATAGCATGTGGTGCGGCCTCATTGCTATATGATTGTTCCACAAACTAGCGTCTCGCTTTGGTAGGAGTTTTGGGGCGCCCGGTATCCTATCTACCCTTTTTTTATGCTCTCTCATTTGGTCGTGGAGTGATTTGTTCTCGTTCTCCATCTCCTCAATTTTTCTAAAGATGGTAGCAAGGGATTCCTTACCTGCATCAATAACAGAGTGAGCGATACCCATGTCTGCAAGATACTTGATGGCGTCGACGAGTTTTTCCAGCATGAGTTCGTCCTGCACTCCTCCCTGCTCACGGGCAACTTCTCTTGCCTGCACAGAGATCTTCCTCAATCTTGAGCATCATTTAACTCAAGAGCCTTGCGGCACTCCCACTTATACTGGATCTTTTTTTTTCGTTTTCATATTGAAAAAGTAATAAGAATGAGAGGTGTTAAGCTTTTTATCATCCTGGCATCGAGCTATTTTTCCGCATGACCTCCCCTACAGTATCGTTTGCTGCTACGGTTTGAGCAGCAAACGGTGTTCCTCTTCTCATACCTTTGAATCCAGAAGTATCGGTGGAGGTTTCGGCCTCATTTTAGGCCCTGACTCACCCTCCGTGGACGAACCTTGCGGAGGAACCCTTAGGTTCTCGGGGCATTGGATTCTCACTAATGTTTGCGTTACTCAAGCCGACATTCTCGCTTCCGCTTCGTCCACCACCGCTCGCGCGGAGGCTTTTCTTTTCCACATAATAGCGTCAACCAAAGACCGGAGCATCTTAGCAGACACTGGAGAGAAATCCCTAGTAACTTGATCCATTTTCTGCATCTCGAGTGGTTTAGTAACCCGCTCTTGTAGCTCTTTTCCTATGTTATGAAGCTAGGATTCCTCTTGTTCTTCTCTTGAGCTTGTAAAGGAGCCTCAACCTTGGTATCGATGAATCACCAGTCTTTCTTTTAGGGTATTATCCACTGGAGATCTGGTGTTGTAGTTTATTGTTAGTTGGGCTTAGGAGCCAACCCCGAAGCCAAGGTCGAACGCAAGCTCGAAGCGAACCCAAGCTTAAGGAGCTCTGAGCCCCAAGCCAGCACTTACTACTCTCTTGTTGGTGATCGTGTTTGGTAGCTCTTCGGTGTATCGACATCCCAGTTTTTCACTCGATAGATCCCGCAAATATGTTGTTAATTCGTGGTGTCGAGGGAGGCTGGGTGTGTTGCTCATTGGTTGTTGTGGTGATGTCGACTCGCACACCCTGTCTGCTCACCTTCTAAGCGGGTTTATCGAGTATATTGTTCAGTGTATTTGTTAGCCATGCTTCTAGTAGCTTTTTTACCGCTGGTGGTGCTTCTTCCGTAATGGACGTAGAGGCTCTCTTTCCATGAGAAGCGGTAACGCTGCCATGAAGAGAGGATGAATCACTTCGCCTAGGTGAGGTGCTTTGGTGTCACGTTCTCCTCGTCCTCTCCGTGAGTTTCATTGATGGTGTTTAGGAGATTAGTAGTAAGGCCTGCCACTACTTTTAGTCTTTCTTCTCCATTTTCTGCCATGTTAAATTATGCAAGTAGGGGAAAGAAAGTCATGTATTTTGCTATTGGTGTGTTTTTGTAGATCTAGAAAGACTATGATTTTGATTAGAAAGTCCACACAGACGGTTTCAATTTGTTTGACCAAAAAGTATAGCACTATTTGCTAAACTAATTAAAAGATAACTAAGGTGAAAGATGAATCCTAGTCAAGCATAATAATTCTTAGATCTAGCTAAGTATTTAAATGGTACCGTCTACTTAATGTCCAAAGTTGGTTATACAATTATTAAATGCACGCTTTGGAGAATAAATGAAGAATGAATGATGAGCAATAGATATGAAAAATGGTAGTAAATGTAAATAGGAAGAACAATTCACCCAAATATCAAATGATGTGGAAGATTATTCCTCCTGACAACAAAATATGGCAACAAGTAGGAAAATGAATAATGCTTTCTTGGATCGTGTGAGTAGAAAGGAAGAATAATCGATACAATCAATCACTGTAGAAAGATAAACTTTGTATTTTCTCTGAAGAGTCAACTTCTTATAATAGTTTTTCTCAGGATGAATCCCACGCCTCCCTTTTCTTATCTCCCCTTTTCTATTTATATGAGATGTTCTCTAAAAATCCTAAAAAAGTAAAACAAAGAGAATATTCCTATCGCTAGTCCCAAGACTACACTAGCCATTATTTCTACTCTTCGTTACTCGACCTCGGCTTCAACGGCTTGCCGGGTTTCGATGGACCTCGCTTGGCCGCCCAAATCGAAACACAGTCTTCTCACTTAACTACCCTCACACGCCTGATTTCCTAAGCCGGATTTTGACCTATACTAGGGGTGTGCATTCGAATCGGTTTATCGATTTATCGATTTCGATTTCGAAATTTTCCTTATCGAGTTATCGATTTCAATTTCGATTTCGATTTCGATTTTGTCCTCTTTGGTTATCGGTTTATCGATAAATCGATAAGATAGAGGATATTCTTGGCTTCTTTTACTACTCTCTTCAGGCCAATCACCCTACAAATTGTCGAATCTGTCATTAGTATGTTTTGGATGACAATCTTTATGCCTCGTCATTAGATAAGGAGAGGAGAGAATACTAATGGTTGATGCAACAGAAACCAAGATTTGTTGTCCAACTTCTAACTGAGAAGAAATCTTTTATATCCTAATTATATTTTGCTCTCCTGATATCTCTTTAAGTATCTCAGTCTTTAAAATTGTTACGGACATGAGAGTTATTGTTGATCGATCATCATACACCTCAAAGTCTTTCTGGTGTTTTGGTATTAGAGCCGCTATTCCCTAATGGGAACTACAGCGGTTTCTGATATGGCAAGACGTTTTTCTTGAAGATACTTTTTTTTTTACTTCGTCACATCTAATTTGTGAAAATTAATGACCAATTGATGATTGTTTACCATGTTTAGGCATTTTGGAGTAGTTAGATTTTGAAAAGATGTTTGAAGAATACATCACTTGTTGTTCAGCGATGCAATTTATAAATCTCATATTTTTCTGTGTTCTACCTATAGAATTTGGTTGATTCTCTTTCTTTTTTAATTTTCCTGTTTTTCAATTTCTTATAGCGATATATTTTCCGTGAAATCCCGCAAATTTTTTTATTGGTGTAATCGATAACCGAATCGATAAATCGAAATCGAAAAAATTGAAATCTTATTGAAACGATAACGATAAGCATTTGTACAAATCGATAATCGATAAGTAATTATCGATAAGGGTCAAAATCGAATCGATAAATCGAATGCGCACCCCTAACCCATACAATTTCCTCTTTCACTTTTAGCATGTGCCAAATTATATATATTGAGAGTGAAGAAAAAAAAAACTGCCTTGAACAACTAATTTCCAACGTTTTCTCCGCTACTTAATCTGTGGTACAGAACAGGTACAAAGTTGTTGTATAGTACCAAATTTGTCGTGATGACACTATAAAAGGGCATCAATGTATTCAGTTTACATTTCAGAAAACGTTAAAAACCTACCCCAAAAACTTCAAAAAAAAAAACATAAAAAAGGAGGTTGGAGGGGCATGAAAAGATGGATTTGAAATTCAAGGTAAATTTTGCATTATTGGTGTTGCTATTTCTAGCACACTTTGGGGAATCTCAAACTGGAGTTTTTGATATAACTAAATATGGTGCTAATAGCAATGCAGATATTAGTGAGGTAAGTCATGCATTCTTTTCTCATTATTTGGTTCATTTGCGTTGTGTAACTTACTGTACCTACTTTCACCTAAGAAAATAAGCACCAACCATGTGGCTGAGCTAGGTGGACAGAAAGCGATTCAATTGAATCTCCTTCATTTGAAAATATAAGGGTAAATAATGTGAAAATGAAATCTTTTGCATATATATTTCCTTGACATAAAGAAAGATTGTAGGGTGGCGTAGGAGTTTTAGAATTTGCTTTAGATCATAGGTTCATATTTCAAGTTTTCTGTTGCGCAGTCCAGTGGTAAATGAAATGAGTAAAAATCATGTAAGACTATCGTTGCATTCAAATCACATACAAAAACACGTTAAGTAATTTAATTTCTTTTCATCTGTCTAATCTTTGGATGGCATAGTTACATGGTACTTATGCTTGTGGAATGTAGCAGATATCGCTGAAATAGTCGAAATACATACAAGCTAACCAAATCAACACCACTGTTATTTTTTTCTATTTTATAAAAAAATAAAAAACGCAGCCCGGTGCACAGGCATCTCGCGTTCATGAAAGGTCCGGGGAAAGGTCGCAGTCAAAGGTTATGATGTAGATAACCTATCCTAATGCAACCATTAGTGACTCCTTCCACGCTCGAACCAGTAACGTATAGGTCACACAAAAATAACTTTATCGTTATTTTAAAAAAGAAAAAAGAAAACAAGAAACAACAAACAACAAACCACCTTACATATCTTCAAAACTAACTGTGATTCTTTATTATTATTTTTCTTTTTTTTTTTTTTGGTGCTTTAAAATCTTTTTTTTTTTTTTGCAATGTTTAGGCATTGTTGAATGCTTTTAAAGAAGCATGTCAATCAACAAGCCCAAGCACAATTGTGATTCCAAAGGGAACATTTACAATGAACCAAGTAAAGCTAGAAGGCCCATGCAAATCCCCACTTGAACTTCAAATCCAAGCCACTTTGAAAGCTCCTTCAGATCCTAGCCAACTCAAGGTTGGTGAATGGTTAACTGTAAATAAAATTGATCAGTTCACCATGTCTGGTGGTGGTATTCTTGATGGTCAAGCTGCAGCTGCTTGGGAATGCAAACAATCCAAAAAATGCAATAAACTTCCCAATGTAAGTCCAATGTTTTTCAATGGTTGCATAGTTTTAGTTGAGATGTTTAGCCTGTATGGCCAAGCTTTTATAATCTACTTATCTCAAAAAAGTTTACCGTTTAATGGAGTTCTTTAATATTTAAAAAGTGTTTGGTAATCGTTCCAAAAGTGATTTTGGATGTCAAATGATAGAAAAAAGTACAAGTTAAGTAAAATAATTAGTATTTTTCACTGAAATATTTTTTTAAAAATATTTATTATATGAGACTTTAGTAAAGTTTTTCAATTTTATTTAATAAACATGTACAAAATTAGAATCACAAAGTAGAGATCTAGACATAGAAAGTTTACAAGTCTTTGGTCATTGATGTAAAATAAATTTTAGTAGGGGTACTTTGTCTCGAAAGTTTTAAAAACTGCTTCTGATTTTACTGAGGAGAAGCTACTTTTTCCATCATTTTCTTTGCAACAAAAAAATGGATTCTGCTATTATTCAAAAACACTTATTTTTCCTCTAAAAGTTTCACCTAGCAAGCCTCCCAATGCCTAGCGTATCTACATTTGGTAGCCGAAAGAGTGTATAAAAGTTGTATAATTTTTGTATATAACATACAGAATGTGTGTATATATATACAAAATATACAAATTTTATACATTTTTTGACTATTATTTTTACAGCGGCTATACAGTGTCATTTTCCCGACATTCATTCCTTTTGAGTAATTGAAACAAGGGGATCTTTACACAAATAGCCGGCTGTATTTACCGTTTACTTTTTCTAGCCGGTGTATATATAAATTATGTAGTGATTATACACGATTATATATATATATACACACACTAATATATGCTGGCTATTTTTAGTTTAAGTGATTACTTGGGCGGCTATTTAGGTTAATTCATCTTTCAAACAACTCTTTGATTTTATTTTATTTTAATTTCTCTAACTTTTCCATGTGTGTAGAACTTGAGTTTCAACTCCCTCACAAATTCCACAGTCAAGGACATAACAACACTGGACAGCAAATCATTCCATGTCAACGTAAACCAATGCAAAAATCTAACATTCATTCGATTCAACGTCAGTGCACCAGCCAACAGCCCAAACACAGATGGAATTCATGTCTCGAGATCGAGCTCTGTGAATATTACAGATTCAAATTTTTCTACAGGAGATGATTGTATATCAGTTGGTGATGAAACAGAACAACTTTATATTACTAGAGTTACATGTGGACCTGGACATGGTATTAGTGTTGGAAGTCTAGGTGGAAATCCAGATGAAAAACCAGTGGTTGGAGTTTTTGTTAGGAATTGCACTTTTACTAACACTGATAATGGTGTTAGAATTAAGACATGGCCTGCTTCACATCCTGGTGTTGTTAATGATGTTCATTTTGAGGATATTATTGTGCAAAATGTTAGCAATCCTGTTGTCATTGATCAAGTTTATTGCCCATTCAACAAATGCAACAAAGATGTAAGTATCCTGCACTCTAGCTTCTTTTTTTTAAAATTTTAATAAGGAGAAGCTTGGAGCAACAGTAAAGTTGTCTCCGTGTGACGGTGACCTATGGGTCATGGGTTCAAGTCGTGGAAGCACCCACTAATGCTTGCATTAGGGTAGAGTATCTTATGTCACATCTCTTGCGGTCTTCTCTGGACTCTATGTGAATGCAAGATATTTTGTACACCGGACTACCTTTTTTTTTTTTCTTCTTATAACCAAGAGTTGTGGTGGATAGTAGGGATCTATACGCCCTTAATCAACTGTCTCGGCTTCAAGCCGATTTGCACAAATAGCCTCTGTTGTGGTCTGATATTTAGAAGTTGGCCACTGTTTCAAAATTGTACTAGTGAGTTACTGATGCTCGTAAGTGGCCACCTAGCTTGAAATTAAAAATTAAAAACTAAAATTCAGCCTGTTAGTCTAATTTTAAAAGAAAAAGTGGTTAACATAAAGCCACAAAAGTGGTCATTTGATATAAGTAACATTTAGGTTCGAGTCCTAAGAATGAAAATTCTCTTAATAGAGAATGTTTTACTCCTCTTAGCGGTCCTATAAACACGAAATCTTATTGGTCAGATAAGTGAGTTACAAATATCAGATGTCTACAAAAAAGGATTGTTTATCTTCGAATAGGTTGGTAGAGCTCATAGGCTCGTATGTTTAAACTATGTTGATGAAACCAACGGTTTGAATATTACTAGGAGCAATTTTGGAAACCAGTCAAGCTAGTCATAGACTCATAGGCAGGGTATTTGCACAAATGGCCTGAGGCTACTATTTAAATTTTGTTCTTTGTAATGTACTGAGCTAAATTTGTCTGCAAACCAGAAAAATCATCCAACCATTTTTAAAAACAAAGTATCGCCCACTGATCTAACGGGGATAGAATTTAAAGTTGGCCTCAAGAAAGGCCATAGAGTGCATATAAACCATCATAGGCCATAAAGGTTATGTGGAAATCCTGTAGAAATGACATCAGATAGCCAATTTAAAGGGTTGCTATTTAGGAATTAGTCGGTGCGTCCTGAATTTCAGTTTTTTAGTTTACTTTTTAGGGACAAAATTGTCTTGAAGTTAAGATTTTTAGTTTAAAATTTCAGGACAAAATAAGTACTGGCTAATCAGTAAATAGCATCCTTATGAATCGCTATCTGTGCATTTACCCCAGAAATCTATCATTCCCAGTTTAGATGGATCTATTATGACCAGTAAAGCAACTTGGATCACCCAAAATTGAAGAAAATGGAAATGTTTGCAAACCTAACCATAATTCCTCCTTCTTCTTTTTTGCAAAACTAACCACTACTCTTCATTCTTTTGCAGTTGCCATCACAAGTGAAGATCAGTAAAGTAAGTTTCCAAAACATAAAGGGAACATCAAGAACTCAAGATGCAGTGTCACTTCTCTGCAGTAAAGGTGTACCTTGTGAGGGTATTGAAGTTGGAGACATTGATATAACTTACAGTGGAAAAGAAGGGCCAGCAAAATCAAGCTGTGAAAATATTAAGCCAAGTTTAAAAGGCAAACAAAATCCACCTGTTTGCACTGCCACTGCTGCTTCTGCTCCTGCTGCTTCCTCTTCTTAATTAAGATTTATTCATATTGTTAAGTGTATTTTACTATTTTTGTTCATTTTGTTCTCCCACCTTTTTTGTACTTGTCCATAAAATAGGATGTGTACTCTAAGGTTTACAAAATGAACGTGAAAAACAAATGTAAAAAAAATTATAATTCAATTAAAAAAAAAAGTAACAAATGGATTAGCTTTTGTAGGACTTTTTTCTTCTTTTTGTTGGCTATTCGTTAGGTAGATGATTGGACTACAATTAGTTGAACATGTAATTGTTGTGTTCAATAAAAAAAACAGAGGTGGATTCAGAATTTTTGAATTTATGAATTTTGAAATTTATAAAAGGCAGCTTACTGGGTTTTGAAGAAACTATTTATATATATATTGAGTCAATAATTTAACACAAATATATAATTTTGGTCAAAGCTATAGGGTTCTATCGAACCTGTGCCTAAAACTCAACCCCCCCCCCCTCCCCAAGCCAAACCCCCCTTCACTTTCTCATATAGATATCGACTTTTTAAACGATCAGGTTACCTATAACGTCAATAAAGTTAAAGGACAATCTACGTGGTATGCCCATTGAAAAATCAGTTAATACTATATACAATTAAAATATTTATTTTACTTTGTATACTTACTTTATACAATTATATTATGGATAAAAAATTTATACATATTGAGTGAATAATTTAACACAAATACAAAATTTGGTCAAAGTTATTGTCTATTCGGTTCTACCGAACCCAAACCTAGAACTCTAGCTCTCCCTAGTCATAAGCGCGACTTAATTTCTCATATAGACATCGATTTTTTAAAGTAAAGTTACTATATTAATTTTTGCAACTTTTATGACTTGTTACTCAAAGATATAATTGACACTATTTCACTTTCCTTCATATATCAGAATATGTAAAACACACACAGGCACTTCCCAGACATCATTTATGAATCACTAAATAAATAAAACAAAGAGGAGGCCTACGAAAGAAAGAAGGCTCCAGTCGTATAATTATACCATTCTGCTATACTAGTTTTAGAGGTCGTTCGACGTCAAACAATAACTCGATGCTTCTTGCACTAGCATGCATTCTAAGTACCCTAGCTAGAACATCCTCAGTATTACAACGAGGATATTTAAACGATCAGATTACCTATAAGATCATCAATACAGTTAAATAACTTAACTTCACATGTGTATTACATAAATAAAACCAATTTAAATTGTTGAATTCAATAAATAAAAAAAATAAGTAACTCACCTTATATAATATCCACATGGCACTACTTAAATATATTCATTTTTAAAGACACCCTAATACCCAAAGTCTTCACCATGCACTACATGAAAATTTATTTTTTAAGTGAGTCGGGAGAAAGATTATTTTCGTTTTTTTAAATGGTACCATGTGTATATCATGTAAGGTGAGTTATCGACATTACTGTACTAATCGAATTTAGTATTTTCTCACATTCTATGGATATAGGCAAAGTCGAATTATTTTTTCCATTACAAAAATTATCTTATGACTTTGGTGCAATGAATTGAAAATTGGAAGATTTTTAAATTACCTCAAATTAAATAAGAATTAAACTTTCTCTCCGGGAATTGACAAGGTTAAGTGTCATGACCCGACTCGGCCGATCGTTTTAAGTATTTGCACTTCTCTCGGTAGTTTGAGGGCATAAGTAGCTCCGTATGATATATTATGACTTGTGTGAATCGTCGGTCTTGGTTTTCAGGTTATTCGGAATCGATTTGGAAGAATGAATTTCATGATTGAAGCTTTAAGTTAGAAGAGTTGACCAAGTTTGACTTTTTAGTATTCGACCTCGGATTGGAGTTTTGATGGTTCTATTAGGTCCGAATGGTGATTTTGGAATTGCATTTGGATGTTTCTAGAAGGTTTCAGCACAAATTGGTGAAAGTTGGAAATTTGAAGGTTTGGAAAGTTCATAAGTTTGACTGAGAGTTGACTTTGATGATATCGAATCCGGATTGTGATTTCGGGAATTGAAATATATTCATTATGTCATTTGATACTTGTGTGCAAAATTTGGGTTCATTTCGGGTTGAACTGATATGTTTCAGTGCGAATTTTGGAAATTGAAAATTGAAAGTTCATTAAGTTTGAGTGGAGGTGTGATTCGATGTTGTTATGCGTGATTTAAGGCCTCGAGTAAGTTCCTATTCTGATATGGGACTTGTTAGGATGTTCATACGTGGCCCTGAGGGCTCGGGCATGTTTTGGATCGAATTCGGATCATTTTCCTTCATTTTGGCATTACTGGTTCTGCTGAGCATTTGGTTTCCTTGTCCGCGATCGTGTAGAGTTAATCGCGATCGCGTAGAGTTGTTTGATGGCTAGGAAAAAGTTGTTCCTCGCGTTCTCAAGTCCTCAGATGCATTCGCATAGGTGGTTGCAGTTTGAGCAACGCGTTCGCGCAGGTGCACACGTGTTCGCATAGTGATTTGGGCTGAGCTGCGCAGAGGCTAGTTTCTCTTTGCGGTCTTGTTTCAGCGATCACATAGTTTATGAGCCTTGTGTACCACGTTCGCGTGGCTTTTGCCGCGATCACATAGAGTAAATTTCTGGGGCAGCTCATCCTTCTTTTTCGCGATCGCGATGATGTTTCCGCAATCATGATTCATTAATTGGATTGGGATAAGTGTTCTCTACTTGATTTTGGTTGTATTTCGTGAATCTACCTTCGTTTTTGGTAATTGAATTGTGAATTTTAAAGAGAAAAATTGGGAATTTTGTCTAAAGTTTGATAGAGTAAAATTTAGAGTTTTAAACATCGATTCGGGGTCGGATTTGAATGAAACTTGTATGGTTAAACTCATAATTGAATGAGTTGTCGGATTTTATGAGTTTTATTGGGTTCCGAGGTGCAGGCCCGGGTTTGAATTTTTGGTTGACTTTGGACTTTTGATTAAAGATTTGACCTTTATCATTTGGAATTATTTCTGCAGGCATTATTTGATGTATTTGAGTTGTTTTTTGCTAGTTTTGAGTCGTTCGAAGGTCGTTACACACGGGATGGCATTTTTGGAGTATCGTTTGGCTTGCTTGGTATTGAATTTGGATTGTTCAAGGTAAGTAACACTTTTAAACTTGGTGTTGAGGGTATGAAACCCCAAATTACGTGTTATGTGATTGATATTGAGGTAATGCACATGCTAGGTCATGGGCATGTGAGCATGCACCATAAAAATTGTGATTTAGTCGATTCCATGGAGCTGTGTAGCTATCTATTCTGAACATTTTTACTATACTCTATGTGTTAGAGCACTTGAGCAGTGATTTATGCCAGAAATCATGTTTAGGCTATATGTCGATACTATTGGGACCCATAGTGGTCGTTCTTTGTTGTTAAATTATTTGTTTTATTGCAGTTATGTACTTAGTCGCATTCATCATTAACCATCATATCCCAGTTTCTGTTATCATATATTGTCACATCTCGTATCATTGATTAGGGCTGCTTAGCATGAGTGTTGTGAGCTCGAGAAACTGGAGAGTTTGATGACTGAGTGAGGCCGAGGTCCTGTTGTGAGTCATATTTATGGGATCGGGTTGCACGCCGCAGCATGCTTTATTGATTCATATCAGGATTCGGCTTATTATAGTGCTTGGGCTGGATCGGCCGCTCCGGAGTCTGCACATCCACAGTGGCCACAGTTGCTATTGATTTTTGGGTTGGATCTGCTTGGATTTATTTATGTTTGGGCTGGATCTTCCCTATACAATACCGAGTGACTGAGTGCTAAGTATTTAGCATGATGAGTGAGAATACGAGACAGTGAGATTGAATACTTTGAGAGTGCGAGTACATGAGTTCATAACTGAGGTGTATTGCATGTGACATACGTACTTAAGATACATGCATAGAGATGCATTTCCTCATGCTACCCAGTTTTGGTGACATTCATGATTTCACTTGCATATTGACATGTAGGTATAGAGATGTACTTTCCTCATGCTATCTAAAAATGAAACATCTTAATTATTATTGAAAGATTTTTGGGAAAAATTACAGTTTTCAGACTTACTCATATCTCTGGTGATTTGGTAAAAGGATCTGAGTTTTACTGACATCTTTGAAAAACATGCCTATTTTTCCGTAACTATGAACGAGTTGAGCATTGTACCTCTGAATTATTTCTTGTACCATTTTTATTATGTTGTTATGAACTATTGTTGGCTATTGGTGTTAGACTTCGACCTTTATTTCAGCTCGTCACTACTTTCAACCTAAGGCTAGGTTTGTTATTTATTGAGTACATGGGTCGATTGTACTCATACTACACTTCTGCACCTTGCATGCAGAAGTTGGATGTTGATGTTGCTGCGTACGGCGGGAGCTGGATCAGAAGATGTACCTGCGTTCCAGTTATGACTATCACTTGTCCTTGGTAGCATTAGATTCGAATTATGTTCATTTATATTTCAAACAGATGTTGTAATTATTTCAATTCAGTCTTGTAAAAATCTAAAACTTAGAAGCTCATGATTTGTAATACCAGTCCTTGGGAAATTCTTTGTATAAATGCAGATGTATTATCATTTCTTCTCTTAATAATTCTCATTGAATTGGATAGTTGTTAATTGACTTACCTAGCGGGTTGGGTTAGGTGTCATCACGACTAGTTGAATTTTAGGTCGTGATATTAAGAGTTGTTAATACCCTCCACGAAATGAGATGGTGATGCATAATTATGATCATGGCCTAGTTAGCTCCTAATTCACCGAGTCTTGCTCAGAATATATGTCCATAAAAGAAATTGGCACATATATAAAGAGCAGACTCCATTTAGTCTGAATATAACACTAACTTTTACTTACTAGTGACGGATCTAAGCTAGACTCAATTCGAACTTCAGAACATATATAAAAGACGAGAACCAATGACTCTAAGCTCTGAATTAGTTACTGAATTTTACATTTGACAGACTAAAATTGTAAGAGCTATTGTTAGATCATAAGCGAGCTTTGATACAAAAGTTCTTTAAAGTACAGTTAGATCATCTAAAAGACAATTACGGGTAACACATAGTTCTTGAGCAGAAACATGCTTGTCAATAATTGAAAGGAAAAACAAAATTCACACTCAATGTATGCTTATATCACAATAGTTAATCACGATTAAACGATATATTGAAGTAAAAATAGACATTACTTAGCAATGGTTAAATGATAGAACTATAGGTACACAAAATATAATTCCACTAGTGGAGTCTGGAAAGGGTAGAGTGTACGCAGACCTTACCCCTATCTTAAGAAGGTAGAGAGGTTGTTTACGGAATACCCTCGGCTCAGGAAAGATGGAGAGGAAGGAGTAACAGCAAGCAACAACGACAACACCAGTAAACCAAACAGAAAAACACACTAGAAATCAACAAAAAGCAAAAAACTAGAAATGGAAAAGTTCATGCTTTATTGTTGGACTGAATGCAAATTGCACTTTCTTGTTTACCACAATGTTATAACTTGATGATATAAAAGAATGTACAGAACAAGCAAATGGTCAAGGAAAGAAATCTTGAGATGTTTTCAAGTTCCGCCGTTGCAGTAGTGCACACCATTACTAATAGCGCCATTGCCATTGTGCTTCATGTTTGCTTGATTCAAGCCCCATATGCGAATAGTTCGATCGTCACTTGCTGATGCCAGCATGTGCGGATTTGCTGGGTTCCAACTAACACAGTTGACAGTCCCAGAATGTCCGGCCAACGTCGCGAGGAGTGCTTGTGAGCATTTGTGCCATATATATACCTGACATAGGGGTATTAGATCAAGATCAAATTATCTCTCACGGATATACCTGAAATTGTATTAGAACAAGATCCAGTATATCACAAAGTATTTCTGCGTTCTTTGCCCAGTAATTGGGAACGGAGAACAAGAACCTTTTTTCTGGTACATGTTTACATATCCTATCGTAAATTTTAAAGGAACAATGGATTCCACAAAAATTACATTTTCAGGCACAAGAAATAATAGTTCCCATTCTAAAATATACATTGAATAACACTCCCTTTTTTCTTCAGACATATAATTTCTAAAGATATGGACTTTGATTCTCCAAATCAGCAATTAATATTTATTTAGCAACATATCCAACTCAAAAACCATCCAAGTATACCTGCCTTAACTGTTATTGACAATTGCGTTCTAATGCACAAACTTGAAACTATATCTCCACAAAAATAAGAGTAACTTAGGGCCGCAGCATTTTAACTGGTGGCAAGTAATTGAGAGTACTTCGTACTCCAAGCTATAGCTCAGAAATTCATCACGAATTTCAGACCGCACGGTTTGGGATAATACTGGGTATGTTGTTGTTGTTGTTTTTACCAGTATAGCCTATGGATGCAGCTTCGCACATACGCAAGGATTTCTGATTTCACATTAACTTAAGTATGAAGACATTTCTCTTTATGTTCATGATAATTGTACAAACAGACTCTGTTGATAGTACAATTGTCGAAATGCTTGAATGTGAAAATAGGCATAAAAATCATAACCACACAAAAAAAGATTCTACTTCTAAATCAACAAGAGAAGTACCTGTGAATCCTCACTCCCACTGGCAATGAAAGATTGATCTAGTCCACCAAAGCAAGACCGTACAACGAAGCGAGAACGTTTATGCCCCTTATATTTGGCTACGAGTTTTACACTTCCCTCTATATACCAAAGATGAATTTCTTGGTTCCAAAGACTTACCAATACATATCTATTGTCTGCGGATAATTCAAATGATGTTATTGTTTGATCCTCCTGAATTATTCGCTCTGCTTTTGATTCCAATTCAAATAATAGTATCATATTGTCTTTACAAACAGAGACCATGTGTTTCCCGTCACTAGTAATCCCCAAATCTGCTATCCTACTAATCCGATGGCCTTTCCAACACTCCAGCTCTTTCCCTTCAAGATCCCACATGCTAATGCTTTTGTCAGTAAAACCGCAAAATATCCTTTTGCCATCGGGATCCCATCCACATGAGACCAAACCAACACCGTTTTTCCGGTAAATACGTATACATTTGCCGGAGTCGACATCCCACCGTCTAACAAACTCCTCTACTCCACAAGTGAGAAGCTGACGGTCATCAGGTCCCCACGACATATAGGACACAGGTTTCTGGTGACCATAAAATCGGTGCTTCAGGCAGAACTTCCCGTCCAACTTCACCTGCATAAAGGCAAACAATTGAGAGGTGGAACTTAAATCTTCATTATAATTCTATCATAAAAAATCAGAATTTCAATTTCAACAGCTCTCTTTCCCCCCATTCAGTTGCTCAGACTTTTCACTTTCGGTGCCGCACCCGTGTCGACATTAACATGGGTATGGGTGTGGGGTTTGTACCGGATCCGATCAACTGATTTTGGGTACTTTGACCAAAATCGACGGAGAAATTCGGGCAGATATGATTTCTGATATCAAAATAAAAGCCAGAGTAAAATCGAAGAAAATGGAATACCTTGTATATAGAAATTTCTACGCCAGTCCTTTCCCTTTTATCTCCCTCTCGGATAGATTGTAAGTTTACCACATAATGTCTCATAATTTAGACTTATTATTTTAACTCTATTTTTAGATATTTGAATTATTTTTAGCCGGATCCCTGCACCCGTATCCGTCCATGGATCCATACCCCCAAAGCTTAAAATTTAAATCGTGAAGGATCCGACCTCTAGATCCGCACCCGTAATGGACACCAGCACCCGAGTCCGAGCAACTTAAACTTCCCCAGGGAAAAGAACCAGGAAACCCATCTGTTTTAGATCTTTTACCAAACATCATATGCACCTATAATAGAATTCTAAAGGTTTGCACATTGTATACCATATCAAGCCTACCTAATTGGAAAGCCTATCCCATTTGGAGACTATTTATGGGATGAAAATAGTTCTTTAAATCCCTTACAAGGCTTCAACTCAAACAAATCCTCCATAACCAAAAATTTTGTTTATTCATATAGTTGCTCTATCTCCACCACCTACAACATAAAATGCTAGAGCTTTCCGAAGCTAGCTAGCTTCAAAGCATAAGCCACACTGCAAGATGTGGCTTCCACCATTGATTCAGAAAGGAATTAGGAAAGACAGCAAGTGCAACGATGAAAAGGAAAGGAGACGGTACTATCTGAATTCCAGATAGGAGGAGCTACAACAACAACAATACAACCAATGGAGTCCCACAAGGGTCAAGGAGGAGCTACTTTCTCTATTTGTTTATCAGTTATAAAAACTAAAGGACATTTTACTATCGTACTAAAGATATGTAAGGGGAAACTACAAAGATTCTTCATTCGTGGCACTACATGGGACAGTGAAGCAAAAACAGTGCTACTTTCCTCCTAAATTAGTAGTTAAAGCACAAAAGAGAAAGGCCATGCAAGAGAATAATGGCATCAAATGCAAAAAGAGAGAAGTAACGGAAAGAAGTGATATTAAATGAAAATTAATAGAGGATTAAACAAGCAATAATCAAGAGGACCTTTGACGAAGCAATAATCGACTGAGAAATATTCAGAGCACTTAAACTTACCTCCCATATAATCACCGAACAATCAGCAGATGATGAGGCTAAGTACTTCCCATTATGAGAAAACTGCAAAAACCAGACTTCGTCTTTGTGTTCTTGTAATATCTGGTGTATTACGAGCAACAAAGAAATGATTAGAGCACAACGTGATCGACAAAGCCTTCTCTCTTTTTTTTTCTTTTAATATTTAACAATTCATTCAAACCCTTCTTCTAATCATAGTCAAGTCAATTTGGATATCCATTGTTAAAAGAAGGAAAATCCTGCACAACAACAACAACGACGACAACAACTTACCCATTATATTCTCACAGTGTGAAGTCAGGAAAGGGTAATGTGTACACAAACCTTACTCCTAAGTTGTGGAGATAGAGAGGTGGTTTTCGATAAACCGTGGTTTCAAGAAAAACAATTCTCAGAAAGAAAGAGAATAGTGAAGAAGCAATGTTGAAAATAATGAAGAAAAGAACAATAACAGCAGCAAAATAACAAATCAATAAGAAAATCGACACAGGGGAAACAACATGTAGTAATAGAAATCGAAGGCTAAGATAATACGAGAATGATAATAATAATACTGATATGAAAAACACAGAATATATACGGTGTCCCAAACTCAACTACCTACTCACTTTCTAACCTAATCATCGACCTCCATATCCTTCTATCTAGGGTCATGTCCTCGGTAACCTGAAGATATGTCATATCCTGTCTAGTCACTTCTCCACAATACTTCTTCGGTCTACCTCTACTTCTACTTAGACCCACAATAGCCAATCTCTCATACCTCCTCACTGGAGCATCTGTGCATCTCCTCTTAACATGCCTGAACCATTTCAGTCTCGCTTCCCTTATCTTGTCAACCACGGAGGCTACTCCCACCTTATCCTGAATATCTTCGTTCCTAATCATATCTCTCCTAGTATGTTCAAACATCCATCTCAACATCCTCATTTCCGTATATGAGCGATACATGCAATCAAGCTGTATACAAGGACCAGTGGCAGAGCCATACGGCTTTAAAGGGTGTCAATCGCCCTTCGCCGAAAAATTACACTGTTTTGATAGGTAAAACTTTTTTTATGCATACATACTATGTGTTGAATACTCTTGACTTCTTCATGTATTTACTTTTTAAAACTTTGATACCCCTTAGTGATAATCTTGGCTCCGGTGCTAACAAGGACACTACTAGAAAAACTCAAACCAAGTTGTCACACGTGAAGAAACTTTTTGCATCATTTCAATGATGGAGGAAGTACATGTGCATACAACTTTCTTTTTATATTTACGGAAGAATCAATAATCCACTTTGGCAAGTCTTGTAAATTTAAAACTTCTAATAGATGATCCAAAATGAGCAAAATACGTGTAAGAAAATATAAAGTAAATAACAGGCCTAGGCAGAGGACAACAAAATCTTTATGGCAAAAAGAGAGAAGCGAGAAGGAATAAGAGGAAGAAGGGTGTCACTATTTCAATTCAATTCTCATGATCCTACAACCTTACTACCCCAAACTGTTACAACGATCTCAATCCTAAAGAAAGCACTATATCATGATAAAATTTGAGGGCCTCAACCTTATGCTGTGATTTTGAGAGTATTAATAGAAATTGACTAGCTTTTATTCTGTAACACAAAACAAGCTATTGTATAGTTTTCATCCATAGACAATGTACACATGCATTTCTTGTTTACTATTAGAATCTTAGGATTTCAAACCCCCCCCCCCCCAAATATCAGAAAGGCAAGGAAGGTATATTGCATTATTAAATAAGAAATATAGGATTATCATAGGGAACATAGTAATATGTCTAGGCTTCTCAACAGCCACCAAAAAGAGATCTAGAGTAGTAAAAAATTGATATTCCCTCCGTCCCAATTTATGAGGCGTTGTTTGATTCGGCACAGAGTTTAAGAAAGAAATAAAGACTTTTGAAACTTGTGGTCTAAAACAAATCATAGATATCTGTGTATTTGTAAATCAATTCACTTAAGGTAAAGTATGAATTCTAAAGATAAATTGTTTCTAAATAAGAAAATGCGACATTCTTTCTGGTACTGACTAAAAAGGAAAGAGTACCACATAAATTAGAGTGGAGGGAATATATCTTTTCTTGTTCCTCATTATAGTAAAAAATTTACAATAGTAATACACACTTAAATTGGTCATGGATGACCTATAGGTCACGGGTTCGAGCCGTGAAAATAGCCACTAATGCTTGCATCAGGGTAGGTTGTCTACATCACATTCCTTGGGGTGCGGCCCTTCCCCGTACCCTGCGTGAACGCGGGATGCTTTATGCACCGTGCTGCTCTTTTACGCTTGAATTGGAGCACCACAGTGATTTTATTAGCCTTATACACATACTTGTACTTGCAGAAGAAGACAAACAGGAAAAACATTGCTGACACAATGACAGCATAATTAGAAATGGAATAACCAAAATATTAAACAATAGAGAGCACAGAGTTGGAACTTGATTAGCACACATCAAATCACAACTATCACCAATATAAACTCAAATGCAGAAGGAATTAATTATTAGGGGATTTATTAACCTGCAAAGTTTGAGATGGAAGCTGATCTCTTCCACAATGGTGATCAGTGAGCAATGACATTTCACTGACTAATGAGTTGTGAAATAGACAAGCCTCTACTTGCAATTCAAGCGCCTGTTCAACAAGATGGATCAATCTTTTTTCAGGAATCATGACTGTTGGGGGAAGAAGTCTTTGTAATTCCTCTAGTAGCTTTGTCCTTGACTTCATTTTCACTATATCTTGACCTGATGATACACCAGAAGGTGATATAATGAACAATGAAAGCTCATGGACTCTATCGCTGTTTACACAAAGAGGCGCAATCTCAGTCCTCAATGTCTTCAAAGCATCCATGACTTCTTCTCTGTCTAACAGTTCAAAGAACTTTTGTTCCAGTATCACAAAAGACGCTAACTTCACAATTTTTTCATCCACGAGACCGATTTTACGTAATGTGGCTACACTTTCGTCCCATCTCCCGTCAAGGATTTGCTCCATGAATAAATGTACTTGAGAAGAGTGCAAAGGTATCCCTGACTCTTCCTCTAGAAACGCTCCCGTCTTCTTATAGCCAAGAGAATATAATGCATCGGCTATGATTCGAACAAATTCAACTTTCTTGACTACTCCTTTTGTACCAACAATCTCGTCGTCCCCTTGAACGGCTAGAGGACGAGCCATAGACTCGCTCAATGAGCAACTTGCAGGATCCTTAAGAAATGTGCCGTTCGAATGATCTGCTGATTCCCCAAATGATACTTTCACACGTTTTGAGGGTGGCTCATCATCCTTTGCGCCTCCCATGAAATGTATATCTCAGCCCATATATAAAGCAGGTCGGTAAACGGATCTGAGAAGATGATATCCCAATCTCAATCCTTCAATGGACAAAACGCGACTGTACCTGCATAACATCAGAAAGGAAAGAACATAAAATCAACAAAGTTGGAAAGAGCATAAGGAGAAAAAAGCAAAGCAGAGGATCACTTGCTTTAAAGAACCCAAGATATGAAAAATGAAATAAAGCTGGAGCCAGAGACGGAGAAAGAGAGGCGAAAGACACAAACTGCGTTTAACAACAGCATAGATTAAAAACAATCTTATATTCACATAATCTCATCTACTTTATACTAAACACTTTTACGCAAGCTGGCCCTGACACCACGATTATTAAAATATATCTCTCTTTTATATATATATACACACAAAAAAAACATTTCGGTCAAATACACTCTCACTACAATCCAATATTTCTACCAGTTCAAAATGGCAAAGAGCCTCCCCACCAACCCCTACCCTCACGAAGACAATTGCATTTAAGGAGATTTACTAAATAAAATGCCGTTACAAAACCAAACAAAATTTTCTTGACCACTTGATCTGAGTTACCAGCAATTGTTTCTTATACAAAACGGTTCTTCTTGAATAAATCTTGCTTAAGCTAAAATTGAATGCCAAGAATGTGACACTTGTGTACAAAGCAATAACAAGAGAAATGGATCCATAAACAAGATTAAAAAGTATCGTATTCACACCTTAAGGGCGCGACAGGGAGAAAGAAATAGGGTGAAGGAAACTGAATTAAATGCTTAATCAACAAATAGCATAATTCAGACTATTAGATTTCTTTTTTTATCAATACAAAATTTTGAAGGACAGGAATACAAAATTTTTCCATTGTACTGCAAATGCACACAAGAGAAACAACAACATTGATCAACTAATGATTCGACAGGAAGTAGTCGAGGATACAGACAGAATAGAGATTGAGATAACTGAATTCTACAAGGAGTTATTCAAAGAACCTGAAGAGTGGAGACCAACGGTCAATTTCGAAAATAGCTCAAGAATTTCTGAATCAAAAAGGGAGTTTTTACAGAGTAACTTTGAGGAACAAGAAGTTTTGACCTATCTGAAGATGTGTGCAAGTGACAAGGCCCCAGGTCCGGATGGATAAACAATGGGTTTTTTCAGAAAGTGTTGGGACATTTTGAAGGAAGACATCATGGCGGCCTTCAACAACTTCCATTCTCAGAAGATGTTTGAGAAAAGCTTCAATGCAACATATATAGCTTTGATTCCAAAGAAGACGGGCGCGAAAGAATTGAGAGATTTCAGACCGATCAGTCTGATAGGGAGCTTCTACAAATTGCTCTCAAAAGTCTTAACCGAAATACTTAAGAGTGTGGTAGGGAAAATTGTCGATGCTCAACAAATGGCTTTCATCAGAGGAAGACAAATAATAGATGTTGTGTTGATTGCCAACGAAGCTGTGGATTCAAGAATAAAAAAGAAGGAACCTGGAATCTTATGCAAATTAGATATTGAGAAGGCCTATGATCATGTAAATTGGAGCTTCCTACTCAGAATGTTAGAACTAATGGGTTTTGGGCAGAAATGGAATAGATGGATGAAATTTTGCATATCTACTGTAAAATTCTCCATTCTCATAAATGGATCTCCTAAAGGTTTTTTCCATTCACACAGAGGTCTAAGACAAGGTGATCCTTTATCTCCCTTTCCATTCATTATAGCCATGGATGGATTGAACAACATGATCAAAACGGCTAAAGTCAGTGGATGGGTTAAAGATGTTGAGGTAAACAGGAGTGGGGCAAACAATCTAGAGATCACACATCTCCAATATGCTGATGATACTCTAGTCTTCTGTGACGCCGAAAAGGACCAACTTAGATTCCTAAGAATCATTTTGGTCTTATTTGAGGGAGTCTCAAGATTACACATCAACTGGAGAAAGAGCAATATTTTTCTCATTAATGAGGTTAACAACATGGAGCAACTGACACAGATATTGGGAGGAGAAGTTGGGTCCCTACCAACTGTTTACCTTGGGATGCCCTTGGCGCAAGATCCAAATCAAAAGAAATCTGGAATTCAGTCATAGAAAAGTGTGAGAAGAAGCTGTCAAGATGGAAATCACAATACCTATCTTTGGGGGGCAGGCTAGTTCTAATCAACTCAGTATTAGACTCACTTCCTACTTATATGATGTCTTTGTTCACAATTCCAGCAGGCATTTTACAGAGATTGGACAAACTCCGAAGATCATTCCTTTGGCAAGGTAATAAAGAGAAAAAGGTTTTCCATTTAGTTAAATGGAACACTCACAATGGATAAAAAAACAAGGTGGTTTAGGAATAAGGAATTTGAAGAATCATAGCAAGGTTCTTAGAATGAAATGGTTATGGAAGTACTCTCAAGAACCCCAATCTTTATGGGGCAAAGTGATCAAAGCAAAGTATGGTGAGGAAAATAAATGGGCGTCAAAAAAAGTCAGAACATCATATGGAGTAAGTGTGTGGAAATCCATCAAAGAACTTTGGCCTATAATGAAGAATCACTCCTCCATAAGAGTGAACAACGGAAGGAACACATCATTCTGGAATGATAATTGGTTAGGAAACGAAAGCTTAAAGGAAAGATACCCCGATATGTTTGGTTTAGCACAAAACCAGCATAAGACAGTAGCTAATATGAGGAGTCATCAAGGATGGGAAATCGCTCTAAGAAGACAGTTGAATGACCGGGAGATAACAAGACTAGCTGACCTTTACAAAGAGCTGGAAGCGTTTAAAGGATTACCGGAAGGTTTTGATTCACTTTGGTGGAAGAGGCACAATAGAGGGGTTTACCGGGTGAAGGATGCATATAAGATTTTGAATCATAATAATCAACAGGTGGACCCATGGCCTTGGAAACATATATGTAAAACAAAGATTCCATACAAGGTAGCTTGCTTCACTTGGCTACTAGCAAAGGAGGCGGTATTAACCTAGGATAATCTCATAAAAAGGGGAATTTCTCTGTGCTCAAGATGTTTTCTGTGCGGGGAAAATGCTGAAACTGTCACACATTTGTTTCTACATTGCAAGATTACAGACCAACTATGAAAAATCTTTATTAGTCTTAGGGGTATTTCATGGTCAATGCCATACAGGCTTAAAGATGTCCTTTATAGCTGGGAAGAAGCTGGAGCTGAAGCAACTAGTAGAGATAGATGGAGGACTGTCCCGGCTTGTATCTGGTGGACAGTTTGGAGGGAAATGAACAATAGATGTTTTGAAGATAGAAGTTATCCAGTGCAGAAGATCAAACTCAATTGTATTCTTCTTTTTTGTTTGTGGTGCAAACAGATTTACATAGAAGATATATTGACAATCATAGACATACTAGGATCTTGCTAGGTCTCGAATTAGAACATCTACTAATCCCCTCCATGTAAATCTGGTTTTTAGTTCAACCTATGTACTGATGTTTTTAATATATACAATAGTTACCAATTCAAAAAAAAAAGATTTCTTTTTTATCAGATTTCATTATTAGAAACTATTATCTAAGTATAAATATCAAACCATTGAACGACCTGCCTGTTGCTTTCCTTCCACAAAGTCCACATAATATGAAAGGCCCACTGTCTACGCTTTTTTTCTTTTAATTTATTTTAATAAGTTCTCAGACAGAGATTCTTTTTTCCTCTTTTTGGTTAAAGTGTTTTTACTTTCCGTTTTTCCATCTATTGAACAAGTTCTCTTACATAATTCTCCACTCTTTTCATTGTATGCATAATCAGCCTTTGGACTATCAACCTCCAAACAGGTGGCATTCCCAGCTATTGCTGTTTCCCTAACCAGAATAAGAAACTAGATGAAAATAAAGAAACATCAATTCCTTCCCCTAAAAGGAAATACAGAAAATAAGGCATATTTCTAAAGTGTGCAGTGTGAGCGCACAAACACACACCTAAAGTGCAGAGCTTTACAAGATTTGGCTGCACAACACAGCCAATTTCCCCAAATGCTGCACAACTAAAGCCATACCCTACACCCCGTCAAAATTCTGTTGAACAAGCTTTGAGCAGAAAAAGTTGAATCATCTTCCAGGAACATATGACAATAACTGCATTTAGTCTTAGGTAACTTTGTTGCTTTATGAATGTTGAATTGTGTGTACCGCCTCATCTAGAAGCTTAACCTGTTAGAGAGAGGACATTTTTATTTTTTTCAATTAGGCCTGCAACACGGCCACTGACTTGTAGATTTGATTCTTTTTCTTAGACCAAGCACCTAAAGATTATTTTTTATTTATTAGAGGCAGTCAGAGTCGAACCAGTACCTTCGCTTGCTCTAAACTATTGAATTGTGTGTACCACCTCTTTAAAAGCTTAACATTATTAGAGATGGGACATTTTTATGTATCTATTTATGTATGAAACAATGATCAACAATGAATAAATTCTCGTTAAACATACTTCTCTTATTTCAAGTTACATCTATTATCATTTGCTAAATAACTTTAATGTCACCCGACTTGAAGGTCAATCATAATCCACTCCAGCAACTACAATGTCTAGTGATCAGACTGTTGAAATTTAATGAGGAGCTAACCAAGCAATCCAACAACAGACTGAAGTATTCGCTTCATAAAACTTAGTGCTATAGTCAGAAAAGGGAAAAACGTTACACGTTGTAGATTCTAGTTCATTAAGGTAAAGCAGCTGCTAGGAAAAGACCTTAATTGACTATCACTCAATTAGCCCTCAAACCCAAACTACTCCGTCCGTCCCATTTCATATAATGTTGTTTGAGTGCACACAGAGTCTAAGAAGGAAAGATTGACTTTTGAAACTTGTTGTATAAACAAGCCATACACATTTGTGTTGCCATAAATCATCTCATTAGGGGTAAACGGAAAGTTCAAACGTTAAATTGTTTCTCAATATATAAATGTATTATTCTTTTTTAGTACAGACTAAAAAGGAAAGTATATTACATAAACTAGGATAGATGGAGTAGTAAGGATCGGCTATATGAACACTCTATATCCGTCTGTATACAGACTCCTAAAGTTCCAAAAAAAATTAAACAATAAATCCCCAGGAACCAAGGGCGCACGGTTCAAAACTCGGTAGATAATCGGCCTTCTTTTCTATCCTTCTACACTTAAATACCAGGCTTTTTATCTATGACGGGGTTCGAAACACATCATGTCACCTTGACTAAAGCACCAGACCGAATCCTAAAGTTCCAAATTAGTATAAACAACTATTTAAGTTCTTCAAAAGTATAGTCTTTCTTAGTTAATAAGCAGATTACAATAATCATTCCATAATCCAAATTGGGAAAGAGAAAACTACAAATAATCCAAATACCAGTAAATAAATCCAACAAATTAATACTTAGTTACCCAAAAACTCGCTAAATATTGATTATCAATAACTAATAAACGCAAAAAAAAAAATGAAATTACCACAATGAAATCTCCAACACCCCGAAATGATTTGAGGTTACAGATCAAAATGGGTATACAAAATTATAAAAAAAGTCACTGAATTTGTAATAAACCCAACAGTTAATAATACTAGATTAGGTGAGTAAGCAACGCTAAGGATTTTCAATAGGGAATTAAAAAAATAAAAAAGAAAAAACGGGTAAAGAGAAATATGACTGACTGTTGGGAGCTATGTGTGTTAATGGCGGTTTCGGTTTGAGGGGCAGATGTAAAGAGAAATGGTGGAGGAGGAGGGTTGGTTTTTATTTTGTATTATATATATTATATTATATTATATAATTTTTTATTACTACTACTATATAATATGGTGTTTCTAAGTATTAATGAAAAAGTAATACTGTTATCATGTGGAGCGAATGTTAACTAAAGTTCACAAATTCGTGCCGGGGATATGAAAGCGAATTTGAGTATAGTCGGGCTCCGAATATAATCGGACTTCAATTCGAATACCGGACAAAAAAAGTATTACTGTTACAATTACTGTTTGCGTGGTTCAATAAACCACCTCTGGAGGGAATGTATTGTTTATTTGTTTGCTTTGAACAGAAGATATCTATCTATATTACACATCTAAGAAGGAAGAAATTGTGAGAATTGAACTAACGTCTATGATATGAAAACCTTCTATAAATATCACAAAGAAGTAAGTTTTGGTGCTAACAAATATTGATTTTACCGTGGATAATTCCCCTCCTCTCCTTAATTTTTCGAATTACAGTTTAAGGGGTAATAATTTTATGACATGTTACAAATATTATTTTAGTTATATATCATTTTTCATAGGATGTAAAATTATGAGAAGCACGATGAACGAGATAAAATATTGTTTACCCTTAAAATTAGATAATAGTTAAATTTATACGCGATTTTAAGGATACGTGATATAACTTGATACAAATTAAGAAAATTAATATTGAAATTGATAATACGAGAATAAATGCAAACCACACAAATTAAACAACCTTGACCTTTGAATTTGATCACCCTCGAACCAAGAAATGCCTCAACTGATGTAAGAACAGAATAACAAGATAACAAGAGCTAGAAATAACAGATATTACTTTTTGCTGCGTATTACAATGTATTTTACAAATGATCAAACCTCCATTTATATAGTAGGGGAATCCTACTCTTGATACAATTCTATAAAAGGTAACCGATCTCATGATTTGCTAATTGATCGGCCTCTCCTTGATACGTGCCAAGATTTCTGCCATGAACTCCAATTGATCTCGGATATTTTGGCCTTCTGTTATTTGGCTCGACAAAGTTCTCTCGATCTTGTTCGGTCCTGGAGTCACGAGCTAAACGCTTTAACTTCGCGCTTTGGTTCGATATAACCCGGGCTCGAGCTTTGACCTGTCACGTTTCAACCTCGGCTGGTCATTCAATAGACGAACCCAGTTTCGACCGTATACAAAGAGTCCCCTCATTTTTCGGAGAGAAGATGACGAGAAACAATATGAACTTCTGAGCCTTGCTTCGATAAACCATGACGAAAGCGACAAAAAATTGAAAACGTCCTGTCGGTCCAGTTTCCAAGGCATTAAATGTCTGTCAGTTGTTGGTTGATCATTACGTGTTTTGAACCGTCGTTTGCAAGCTATAAATACCCAAACTTTCATTCATTCAAACTTTATGTTTGAACCTCTTCTACTCTTGTTCTTAAAAAACCTCTACGTTCTCTAACACTCCCATCAGATTTCTTGAGGCCTTTGCAAGAATTTCTGCTTATTTTCACTTTAAAACATTAAGCGCGGCCTTTTAACTTCCTCATCTTCATCTCTATCCAAAGAGACATGGCGAAAACTTCAAAGACAGTTCCGCAAAAGGAGGTCGCCTCTTCATCACGACCTGCCGGTGACGGGACTGCGGCGGAACCACACCCTGAAAAGTTCGTTCTTGGAGGGAGCTCGACCGGTGTTGATTTTAAGGTAAAAAAAACTTCCTTGGTACCGGGTCGATGCGAGTCGGTCTCGAGATATATTTGTTCGATCACCAATGATCTCCTCTCCAAGGTCAAAGAGGATTGCAACTGGGCCGATAAGTACGTGGTGGTGCCTTTGCCTGAGGAAGAAATTACTACCCACATGGAGGGTTTTTAAGTGTTTACACTTACCCCTTCACGTAGGGTCCCTTAGACCCGGTCATTCTCGCCTTCTGCAAGAGGTACAAGGTAATCCTCGATCAAATTCACCCCTCTTTCTGGAGGATAGTGATTCTTCTCCGCTTTTTTGTAAGCAAAATCGAGGGGTGTCTCTTCACCCTCGATCATCTCATGCATTTGTATAGTCCCCGACTCTATCGAGGGGGATTAATAAAACTTACTCGTTGGGCCAATAGGGCCCCATTCTCGAGTGTAGATAAGGATTGGGATCGAGGCTGGATGGGCCGATTCGTTCGAGTGAAGACCTCGGACTTAATCTCGACCGAGAACATGTCATTTCCCGAGAAATGGAACATGAAACGTAAGTATAACTCTGCCTGAAGGATCTTGTTTATTGTTTTTCCTTTTTTCCTCCCTTATTATCGACGTTTTGTGGTTGCTCAAATACCGAATGCGGTTCCTTGACTCAAGGAGTGGATCGAGGACCTCATGTTGCAGAAACCCTATTCCGAGTACGCGTGGCGTGACCTGTCGAAGGGTCGGTGGGAGGCCCGTTCCCATGGTAAAGTTTCTTTTTCTGATTCAATAATATTTGATTTCTTCCTCATGTCGTTGATTTCTCATTGGTTATATTTTCTTTTGTTGGTCTCCCCAAAGATGTTTCTATAAGGCCTTCATCTGGTGATGAGGATGTGCCTCTTGAGTCCCCTGCTCCGAGGCAGAGTGATGAGAAGAAAAGGAAAAGGGCACCGATTTCTCTGAACTTGGAAAAGAAAAAACCAAAGAGGAGGCCGACGCGCAAACCCAAGGGAAACACCAGCGCTCTACCCCGGACTCAGTCCATTGGCTAAGGGATGAGTTCGATGAAGAAGAAGAGAAATCCAAGCTGGTTGCCCGCGTGGGGGCAGGTGTCTTGATACGAGAGGCCTCCGAACCAGCGGGTGTTGAAACTGAATCGTCTCAATTTGGGAAGGTCGACGGGAGAACTTTAGTTAAAGCTCCCGAAATTAGTCAATCAGTTCCCAGCCCCGAGTTTGAATCCTGACCAAAAGTGGTCAATTGTTATGTCCATCCTAGAAGATGCTCGGGTTCTCTGTGCCCCCCTGGGAGTGGCCCGTTATCTTGGTGACCGAGGAGGATTAGGCCAGGATTAACGAGGTAGAAGTGCCTTGTTTGTTCAATGAAGCCCAACAGGCATTAAATCGGGTAACCCCAGATACCTTTTAGTAATTTCTAGTGTGTACTTAGATTATTTTGTAGATGATTGTAACTCCTTTTCCTGTGTTTGTAGGCTTCGGTACTCCACCATAAAATGTTCCTCCGCTACCGGGAGGAGCTGACCCAATATGGGACCGAGCTTCGAGGGATCACTAAGAAAAGAGACACTTACAAACTTCTCAGTGAGCAAAGATAAGGGGAGGCTAAGGGCCTCCGGGCTGAGTTGGAGGTGACTCGGAAAGAGCATGCTGACCCGGCTGAGTAGGTAAGAAGAATTTTTGAAGTTAGTGAAGACAAATCATACATGGTGACTAATGGTCCGAAACCACAGGTCCAATAGAAGGTCGACAAGATCGGACATCTTTAGGAAGAGGTAGATGCGGTGAAGGCTAAGGCCGAAGAATGGGAAAAAAACATGGATCGCCTAGCCTCAGAAAAGGAGACCGCCCGAGCCCAACTAGCTTCGGCCGAAGTCGAGCTCCGAGGTATAAAAGAGAAGTCCTTGGTGCAGGCCAAGAAGATCGAGGAGCTCTAGTCCCAGCTGAATTCGGCCATCTCTGATCGAGAAAGTTTGGCCATGGAGCTTGAAGCAGCCAAATCAGAGGCAAACGTAGTTAAGGCCAATACTGATGAGGTGGTGGCCGTTTATAAGACCGATGGCGAGATGGCTCAGGTTTAAGCAAAAGACATCACCGAGCATGCTAAATGGCAATCTCGAAGGGAGGCCCTTAAGAAAATCCATGCTCAAGGTTTTGACCTACCGGATGAGGTCGAGAACGCCAAAGAGCTCGAAGCTGAGGCTAAAAGGTTGGCTTGTCCCGAGGATGACAATACTCCGAGGGCTTAAGCGAGTCCGAAGGCGGGGAAGATTCTGTGGGTGATGCTGCCTCCGATAAGGACCAGGCCATTTAGGCCTTTAGATGTTTTTATTTTTTGCTTTTTTTGCATCTTTTTGGGGCCATTTGGCCATTGTAGATTTATGTATTGGGGCTATTCTGGCCTTTGTAAAAATATTATTGGATAAATATATGTATAAGGCTTTCTTTTCCTTTCGGTTTTCAAATTTTTTCCTTTGCTTTATTAGTTGTATTCACAAAGGCCAAAGTGCCTTAGCATAAAATAACTTAGGTTATGTTCGAAACTTCGAACAAACCTTGCCTATACATTACTCTAATTTTCAGTGCCTTGGGGGTTCGGTGTTACCGGAAACTTTCTCCCAAAGTAATTCAGATTATAGCTTGCCGAAGGTAGCCTTTAGAACCGATTATGAAAAAAAAATTCTTTTTTGAAGGCCTATCTTTTGTTATGGGTCTCGGACGTCTCCGAGCCGTGTTAATTTGGTTGTAGCCTTTTAGTTCCAGAGTCGCCCAGTGGATTTGTTTTCCCGAGTTATCTGGGCTTGCCCAAGATAACAGTCTCTGAGTGGAGATGGTCGTGGCCTTCAAAATTTGGGAGTTGCCTGATAGGTCCCATGCCCCCGAGATCAAGTGGCTTGGGCCGCTCGAGTTTATTTTCGGACGACAGTCCCCAAGTGAGGGAGTGATCATTCGAACTCCGATTATAAGAGGCCCTTGATCTCGTTACCTTTAAGATATCGGAAGTATGAAATTCTTTAAGGGATGTAAAGAAGAAATTTTTAAAACATAAGATGATTGCAAGGAAGAGACTTCTCTTTATTTTTGTGTAAGATAATAACATATGTATACATGCTTTGTGTTAGGGTTCGATCAACCTATGTAGGCACAGTTCGTTTAATCATTTGTCCCTTACAATACATCCTACCGATCGATACCCTTCAACTACAAAGTTTCTTTCTTCCTAAAGTCGGCATCTGAAGGGGATGCCCCCCAGTATTTGAGGTTGATTGTAGAGGAAACTCGGATACTGTTAATGCCAGCTTTGACACCAATTTGTGATCGGTCCTTGATTCTAAGTTAGCACGATCCATTGTTGCCTCGTTAAAAACCTTGCCGGAAAACCCATTTGGGAAAAAAACCAGTTCAAGAGAAAAAGAGTGCAACACGTACTTTCAGACATAAAGACTTTGTGTCGCTCCTTGTCGATCATTGCAAGTGTTAGTCCGAAAAAAAAATGAATGGGGTCGTACCTTAGCAATAATATCGTTGTAGGTGAGGTACATTCCAATTGCTCGATAGTTATTCCACGTTCATCATTCCGAGCTTATAGGATCCTTTCTCGGTGACCTCGAGAATTTGGTACGGTCCTTCCCAATTCGGACCCAACTTTCCTTCGTTTGGATTATGGGTGTTTAGTGTGACCTTCCTTAGTACTAAGTATCATGCCTCCTTTTTACCTGCACCCGCAAGGGGCGTAGGGGAGTTTTTTCCAATTAAAGGACAATCGAAACGGAATTTTATTTAAAGATTCAAAGTCGCCACTTAGGAGATTTATGGTGTCCCAAGTCACCGGTTGAATCCCGAATCAAGGAAAAGATTGACTATGTATTACAATCCGCAAACCAGAAATCCGAATAAGGAATTCTGTTAACTCGGGAGAAGGTGTTAGGCATTCCCGAGTTCCGTGGTTCTAGCACGGTCGCTCAACTGTCATATTCGGCTTATTTATCTGATTTTGACAATTATGAACCTATGTGCAAATTTTAACTCTTTACCGTTTTTAAGATTATTATTATTTTTAAGAGAATTGCAACGTCGTGAAAACACATCTCGAACCATGTCACATCAATGCACCCGTGGTTATGGACATATTTCGACTCCGTTGAGATTTGGTTTTGGGTCACATAAATGTGCACCCGAGTTTAAGAAAGTAAATTATTTAAAGCGCGCCTAAAGTGACTTGCACGTTATTATCTTTGGGGAGGGCCGTGAAATTCACTAAACGGCTCATCCCGAATTCTAAATGCTTTATTTTAACCATTTATTGAGGGCCCCGCAATTTATGTATTTTGTTTGGCGAGGCTCGTCTCATTTATTATTTAAAAGGGCAAACCTAAAAGCGACTATGAATTGCTATTTTTATTTGTCTCTAAAAATAAAAGAAAAAGTCCTAATTTTATTATTAGTTCTAATACTACTACTACTACATTTGGGGTTCAAGAAGTCATTTGAATTTTTGATCCTTAACCATACAAAGAATAGTTATTCGAATATGCTTAAAAGGGCAGGCCAAACCTATGACTGGGCCCAGGTCCAAATGAACATGTAATCAAGAGCAAGACCTGGGCCATTTGGGATGGCACGGAGGCCCAAAGTATCCGAAGTGGACTGTCAATCCCCGCCTTGATTCCAATTGAGCAAATGATCACTGGGATTACTTCAAATTATGCAAATGGGTCGTTTGGGGTCGTTTAAGTCGAGCTGGAAACGTGGTATTGCCAAAATATGATGCAACTGATTGATTGATTCAAATGAACCTTAGTAGATCAATATTCAAATATCCGTGATTTTAAAGCTGAACTACTGAACTTACTATTGAAAACAAATGTCGTAATGCTTTCCTTAAACTGATACCCATATCCTAATTAATAGCCTTGAACTACTGTTCATGTCCTAATTAATTGTTCATTTTCTGCTTGTTACTACAAGATAAAATCATAACTCTCGAATTCATTTCATGCTTCGAACTATTTTAATTTTCCAGAACTTAAACTACACAAGTAAACCATACTACGTCAAAGTTGGTGATTATCACCAATCTACCAGCTAATCGGTCCAAACGTCTATTTCTGATTTCAGTCCGGTTATACAGTTGTATACAAATCAGAACTACACTACATTAAGCTATTTTGTCTAAACTATTTAGGCATTAGTACATGGAGTCCAAACAGGTAAGGTTCAAGAGGCAAGAAAGGTAAGCGTTTTCCATTTTTGCATTTCCACTTTAAATCAGCACCAATACATCAGGAAAGAAGCAAATACCTGGAAATTTGAGAACAATAAGAAGAGGAAAAGGGGTCAGCAACAGCAGGTAACCGGCAGCAGCAGCTTGGAATTCAGAACAACTCAAAACCCAGTTTTAAACCAGAATAAACACTTGACCACCGCCCAGAACCAGTTGTGAAACCAAACAACAACAACAAATAACCCCAAGCAACTAATTGAACCCCAAAATCAACAGGAAATCAACCAGTGAATCTCAAACCCTTCAGTACACCGAACTGAACTGGAAAATATAACTCAGTAACTAAAAGTCAAGAATTTCACTTCAGGTTTTAATGGAACAGTAGGTCCTCAATTTTAAGAACCAGTTTATCACTCTTATGCTCTTCAATTCTCTATTTTTTTCAAGCTCTCAAAGAATATCCATGCTTTAGCTCACTCCTTTTTTAAAAAAAAAAATGATTCCAAAAGAGACCCCCTTTTAAACTGTGTAAAGTTTCTCTCATTTATAGCCAAACTTTATTAACTTTCCAGCTCTTAGGAACATTAAGCTAATTAAGAAAGTATTTCTGCCCATGATATTCCTCTACCACTACTACATGTTTTGTTCTCTTTTTAATTCACTTGTTCCCCACTACCCTTGTCTTTTCTTTATTTAATTCCCTTGTTCCCCACTACTATATGTCCCGTTTCAATAATTAATTCACATGTTATGGGTACTTTTTATTTTAATTACTCCCAATAAACCTCTCATACTATTATTGATTCACATCCCACTATTATGGGACAATACACTAGTTTAATGGTTATATTGGTACCTTTACTGTCAGACCACTCTCATTAACCATTTCAAACTTCTCAAATCCCAAACTACCCTCCTGAATGCCCTGAACTATCCTACCTCAACCCCTTTCAATCTGTACCAAATCCATCGGCTATAACCAATTCAACTAAGTTAGAAATCCTAACAATTGACTAATTAAACACATGAAACTAACTCCCAATCAACAACATTAGGACAATTCAACAATGCCATATTCATATCAGAACAAACTTAACAGAACAAACAAGTAGATCCAAATCACTAAACACAATCATCAATTGAACTCAAAACAGTAGGAAAGTCGTCAAAACGCACGCACATATAATTTCAATGAATATGCAATAGGATACTTTGTGCGAAAATTTTATCAAAATGAACCCCTACAGCTGAGAATATACGGATCACAAAATGATTCAATCGATATCAAATATCTTGACGAGGACTACTAAACTACAAACATGAACGGATTAATCGACGAAACTATTTATACCATATGTTAATCAATAGAAGAAAATTGGACCAAGAAAAAGGTCCGAAAGAGGAGGAAGAACTACTTGACAAATATGACGAATTAATCAGTCAAAATTAAACAACAAAAGAAAAAGGGAAACAAAAGAAATACCTCGAAATTTCAGACCAAACCCAATCCGTTTCAGTCGACACTTCGTCTAGAAATTTTGAAGCCAAAACGGACCTTAATCGAGTGTTCTCGACTGAGAACACTCGACTAAAGTCGGTTAAAACCTCAAATTTTTAACTCCGTACACAATCTGAAGTTTGGTTCTTTTAGGGTTTGCCTTCGATTTGAAATTCGAAAGGCTCTAACAAGATTCGGATAGAAATGGGGTGGGATTTGGGACGAGGGTAGCTAGGTGGTTCAATGGTGTAACTTTGGGGTCAAACGGACGAACTAGGGTTTTGGGACTGATGTTCGATTGAAGATTTGAAGCGTATGGTACTGATTCGAAGAAAACTAATTCGGGATTTGGAAAGAGGACGTCGTGGGGAGGCTGTGGTGTAATTTTGGGGCTGTTTGGGCCACCGAAACCGCAGTGATGCGATTTCCGGTGGGGTGGAGCACGATGGTAGGGGTGGTGTATTTTTTGGTCTCTGAAGAGACGAGTGGGGGGGGGGGGATGTTTGGTATATCAAAAATAAGTTGATTAATCTGGGCCGTTGGATGATGGGAACCAACGGTCCAGATTAATTCCCTTAAACCAAACGGGGTCATTTAGTAGTAATGGGGTCGGGGCGGGTATAGGAACGGGTAAGGGAGAGATGATCTTGGTCGTTGATGGATTGAGATCAACGGGCCAGATTGATCGTGACAAAAACGACGTCGTTTGGACGGTCGTATTGCCAGCCTAATTGGACCGGGTAAAAGGGCATCGATTTGGGCCTGGTCGGGGGTGTGGTATTTGGCATGTGGAACTTGGCCTGGTCCGAGTTTCTTTTCTTCTCTTGTTTCTTTTTTTTCCTTTTATTTTCTTTTTAATTCCTAATTACCAAAAATTCCAAAATAAATTGTAAAGCCAAAATTAACTTAGAAAAATACTAATTAGCCCTCAATGATAATTATCACACAAAATTAAATACAAGGATAATCACACAATTTGATATTAAATGCCAAAAAATGCAAAGTACACATTTTTGTGATTTTCATTCTCGCAAATCCAAATATTGCTTAATTAATTCCTAATTGTAAAATTAAATCCTAAATGCACATGTAACACATATTTTTGTATTTTTCTTAATTAAAGTAGAAATAAACATGCAGAAACAAAATACAAATAAATCACAAACAACACAAAACCATTTTATTCTGAATTTTTGGGAGTAGTTCCCGTAGGGCAAAAATCACGTGCTCACAGCTGTCCCTCTTTGTCCGGAAACATGAAGAGTTTTCGTGCAAAGATAAAGTGAGCGGATACGAGCGATTTTTGCCCGTTCGGCTACTCCGTGTGAAGCATTTTTGAAAGATTTGACCGAACCTCTGCTTCAAAGTTTTCCTACATATCCCTGGCTAAAAGGGAATCGGGTCAATGTAGTTCGGGAAGTTTTGGTAGCTGGGACTACCATGGAGCTGTGGATTTACTGTTACTGTTGTTGTTGCTGCTTCCGCTACTTATTGACTTCCTTATTACACCATGCTAAAAGAGAACAAGAAGTTAAACTAAACTATAGTCTATGAATTACAAAGGTTTATTCTCAAACTTGGTCATGTGACTGTTGTTAACTTGTTGCCTCACTGTCTTGTTGCCTTGTGTTTCCTCCGATGTTTCTTTACTTCTGACTTGACTTGTATTCTCTCTTGATTACCAAACTTGAACTGCTTATTTCCTTTTTGTGAGCTTCGCATTATTTATCCTTCGAAGCTTGAACTGCCTTCTTTTGAACAATGTTGCCATCCTTCCGACTTCTGAACTTTAATTTATGCTGGGGATCTTTGTTGCAACCCTCCGCTCTCTGGGCGGGCTCCTGACTTATGCTATGACTTAACAAGATAATACCTTCATTCTCCAGGCGGGCTCCTGACTTCAACAACTTCTTAAAATATAACACCTCCATTCTCTAGGCGGGCTCCTGACTTCTATTATGACTTAAAATATAATACCTCCGTTCTCCAGGCGGGCTCCTGACTTCAACTACAACTTAAAGATACAACACCTCCATTCTCCAGGCGGACTCCTGACTTCAGTAAACAACTCAAAGATAATACCTCCATTCTCACCTTCATTCTCCAGGCGGGCACCTGACTTCAATAAACAATTTAAAGATAATACCTCCATTCTCCAGGCGGGCTCCTAACTTCGACTACAACTTGAAAAGATAACAACCTCCATTCTCCAGGCGGGCTCCTGACTTCGACTATAATTTGAAATATAACACCTCCATTCTCCAGGCGGGCTCCTGACTTCGACTATAACCTGAAAATATAACAACCTCCATTCTCCAGGCGGGCTCCTGACTTCGACTATAATTTGAAATATAACACCTCCATTCTCCAGGCGGGCTCCTGACTTCGACTATAATTTAAAAATATAACACCTCCATTCTCCAGGCGGGCTCCTGACTTCAACTACTTTTTAAAATGTGTTCTATTGCCGTTTGTTCCTTCCTTCCTCCTGAACCATTTTCCTTCTAACTTGAATCATATTCTTTCATAACTGCTTCCCTCAAAACTGGTGTTTCATTCCTCTGAAAACTGCTGGGGATAACTCCGGTGTTTCATTCAAAAATATGTTATTCTCCTCCTTCAAAGACTACTTCCCTTAAAGCTGGTGTTTTCCTTCCTCTAAAACTACTTCCCTTAAGACTTATGTTATCTTTCTCCCGAAATTGCTTTCTTTAAAACTTGTTTTGCCTTCTCCCGAAACCTGTTGGGGATACCGCTTTTCAACAAACTTGTGTTAGACTTCCCAAAAATTTTCGAAATGAAAGAAACTTTTCTGCCCCAGTTGACAATCTTTCTTGTGGCTGTCTTTCCATCATTAATAACATTTCCTGTCCCTGCTTCAAATCAAAGAAAATTTGTTAGTTTAAAATGTGGGGGACGTTCCTGCTGGGGATGGTTTTCCCCTTTTCTTTTTCCCATGATCTGCGTTGTTCGACCATCTTGAAACTTGGCCGATAACTTTCGACCTTCTTGATGCTTCCGTATCCACCCACTTCTCGACCGTTGTTTTCACTTTTACTCCATACTTTCCACGACATCTTAGAGCAATCCGTCATTTGGTCTTATAATGACGTCTTTTTTGTCCCGTCACGTTATCTTCGGCATGTCTTATCCCCATTTACCTTGCCCCATGTTGGCGACTGGTAGTTGGCTTTGAAAATCCTTCTTAAAAACAAACTACTATAAAAATCTTTAACCAAAAGAAATGAAAGATGATGACTTCAAAAGATAAAAGAAAAATCTTCCTAAAGAATTATTTGAAGAGAAAAAGGAAAAGGACTTATCTGAATGGTATAACCGATCTCAATGATCATGTCGTGCATTTCGGTTTAATCAACCCAGTCTATTATATCACTCAATCTTTCTGGTGACCTTACTTTGCATTTCAAAAGGTCCCGCCACCCAACTCTTTTGCCGAATCAACATCTTTGTTCTGCTTGATGCCTCGACGGATTATTTCTATCAACCTTACCTTGTTTGCCCTCTTTCAATTCCTTTTCGCCTTATAGTTCCCTTCGAGGGGTTTTCACTAATAAGACTCTCTCATTTCTCTCAACTTCCGTCGCCATATGGTGCCTGTGAAGGTTTTCACCGATAAGACTTTCTCATTTTATTTCTCTCAACTTCCGTCGCCTTATGGTGCCTGTGAAGGTTTTCACCGATAAGACTCTCTCATTTTATTTCTTTTCAGTTGGGGATTGGGGTGTTACTGATAAGATTCTCTCATTTCATTTCCTTTCTGCTGGGGATTCTCTCATTTTATTTCTTTTCTGTCGGGGATTCTCTCATTTCATTTCTTTTCTACTGGGGACCAGAGTGTTACTCCAGACTTCCATTTGCCCAATTTGGCACTTCTCGGATACTGATCGGGAGGTCTTTTGGACATCAATATGGGTTTCTGGTGTATGGCTAAAGAAAAATTTAAAATAATTTTGATGGGTAAAACATTATAACTCATGGAATCAACTTTCTTTCCCCAAAATTATAAACACAGCTTCTGCCCCAGTTTCTCTTGCTTGGGGATTTTTTATTCTTATTACACTATGACCGAGCCGTGAGGCGCCTACGTATCCTTTTGAGGAATCAGGTCAAACGTAGTTCCCAATTCCTTTGTTTTTCTCGTGACTTTTCTTTTGTCTTTATTATCATTATTTTTCTTTTCTCCCTTTTTCATTTTCATTACTGATTCTAAAAGAGGGGTATGAAAGAATAAATAAGGCTCAAAAGGGGAAGCAAAGGTTGAAGTGTTTGGATGGAAGAACAAATTGCCTCCGTCATTTCATTCTCCGATACCATGCCAAATGCAAACAAACAATAATTACAATTAAAAGAAATCATACATAATATCTCTTAACTGCGTCAGAATTGATAGCCATGTCGATGCATTTTCCTTCGACATCTGTTAAACATAAAGCACCATTGGACAACACTCTGGTTACAATGAATGGCCCTTGCCAATTCGGGGCGAACTTGCCTTTTGCCTCAGTCTGATGTGGAAGGATGCCTTTCAGCACTTGCTGGCCCACTTCAAACTTCCGGGGACGCACCTTTTTGTTGTATGCTCTTGCCATTCTCTTTTGATATAACTAGCCATGACACACAGCTGCCAATCTTTTTTCATCAATGAAATTCAACTGCTCCAGACGAGTTTTGACCCATTCATCATCATCAATCTCAGCTTCAGCAACAATCCGGAGGGACAGTATTTCAACTTCCGCAGGTATTACGGCTTCAGTTCCATATACCAACAAATAAGGAGTTGCCCCTACCGAAGTACGGACAGTAGTGCGATAACCCAGCAACGCAAATGGTAATTTTTCATGCCACTGTCTAGAACCTTCTACCATTTTCCGAAGTATCTTCTTTATGTTTTTGTTGGCTGCCTCAACTGCTCCATTCGCCTTGGGACGATATGGAGTGGAATTGCGGTGTGTAATCTTAAACTGTTGACACACCTCTTTCATCAAATTGCTGTTAAGATTAGCACCATTATCAGTGATAATCACCTTAGGGATTCCATATCGACAGATGATATTTGAGTGAACAAAATTGACCACTACTTTCTTGGTCACAGACTTGAAAGTTTTGGCCTCAACCCATTTGGTGAAATAATCAATGGCTACCAGAATGAACCTATGCCCCATGGATGCTGTTGGCTTAATTGGTCCAATGATATCCATGCCCCAAGCGACGAAGGGCCATGGTGCCGACATTGTGTGTAATTCCGATGGCGGAGAATGAATCAAATCTCCGTGTATCTGGCACTGATGACATTTGCGCACAAAACCAATACAATCTCGCTCCATGGTGAGCCAATAATAACCTGCTCGGAGAATTTTCTTCGCCAGCACATATCCACTCATATGTGGTCCGCATACTCCTGAATGTACTTCGGACATGACAGTCATAGCCTGTCTAGCATCTATGCATCTTAACAATCCCAGGTCTGGTGTTCTTTTATACAGAACTCCTCTACTCAAGAAAAATCCACTTGCCAACCGTCGAATTGTTCTCTTTTGATCCTCCGTGGCGTGCACTGGGTATATCCCCATTTTGATGTATTCCTTGATATCGTGGAACCATGGTTCGCCATCCAGTTCTTCTTCAATCTTATTATAATAAGCATGCTGATCTCGGACTTGAATATGTAAAGGATCGACATAAGCTTTGTCCGGATGGTGCAACATTGATGCTAGGGTAGACAAATAAGCACAACTCCTATTCCGACTCCTTTCATGTTAGCAGCCCCATCAAAGAAAAGTTTCCAACCTGGTTTTTCGGCATGTTCTAGTTCATCAATATGCATCACCTCTTCATCAGGAAAATAAGTCCTCAGTGGCTCATACTCTTCATCGACCAGGTTCTCGGCCAAATGATCGGCCAATGCTTGGGCTTTCATCGCAGTCCGAGTCACATAGAGTATGTCAAACTCTGTGAGCAAAATCTGCCATTTTGCAAGTCTTCCTGTTGGCATAGGCTTTTGAAAGATATACTTTAATGGATCCAAGCGTGAAATAAGGTAAGTAGTGTAAGATGACAAATAATGTTTCAACTTCTGTGCCACCCAAGTTAGGGCGCAACATGTCCTTTCCAGGTGAGTGTACTTAACCTCATAAGCTGTGAACTTCTTGCTAAGATAATAGATGGCTTGTTCCTTCGTGCCGGTGACATCATGTTGCCCCAGTACACAACCAAATGAATTTTCCAAGACTGTCAAGTAAAGAATCAAAAGTCTCCCTAGCTCTGGCGGAACCAGCACAGGTGGGTTTGTCAAGTAACCTTTTATCTTATCAAACGCTTCTTGACACTCATCAGTCCACTTGATCGCAGCGTCCTTCCTCAACAACTTGAAAATAGGCTCACAAGTTGTCGTGAGCTGAGCAATAAACCTACTGATGTAGTTCAGCCTTCCTAACAGACTCATCACTTCAGTCTTGTTCCTTGGAGGGGGCAAATCTTGTATGGATTTGATCTTTGATGGGTCCAACTCGATGCCTCGCCGACTGACTATGAATCCTAACAGCTTTCCGGATGGAACATCAAATGCACACTTGGCGGGGTTAAGCTTGTGGTTGTACCTGCGAAGCCTTTGGAAGAATTTCCTCAAATCCCTGACATGGTCGGCCTGATACTTTGATTTTACGATCATATCATCTACCTATACCTCAATCTCCTTGTGTATCATATCATGAAACACAGTAGTCATGGCCCTCATATAAGTTGCCCCAGCATTCTTCAAGCCAAATGGCATTACCCGGTAGCAATAAGTTCCCCAGGGTATGATGAATGCCGTCTTTTCTACATCTTCTTCATCCATTAGAATCTGATGATACCCGGCATTGCAATCCACAAAAGATCCAATCTCGCGCTTGGCACAATTGTCAATCAGAATGTGGATATTGGGTAGTGGGAAGTTATCCTTCGGACTTGCTTTGTTGAGATTGCGGTAATCGACGCATACTCTGATCTTGCCGTCCTTCTTTGGTACAGGCACGACATTAGCCAACCAGACAGGATATCGAGTTACCCGAATAACCTTTGCATCCAATTGCTTGGTAACTTCTTCTTTAATCTTCACACTCATATCAGTTTTGAATTTCCTCAACTTTTGCTTAACAGGTGGGAATGCTGGATCAGTGGGCAATTTGTGGACCACTAAATTAGTGCTTAAACCTGGCATGTCATCATATAACCACGCAAAAATATCTTTGTACTCAATGAGTGCTTTGATTAACTCCTCCCGAATTTTTGGCTCGAGATGGACACTTATTTTAGTCTCTCGGACGTTGTCTGTGTCCCCTAAATTGACGGCTTCTGTGTCATTCAAATTGGGTTTGGGTTTTCCTTCGAAGTGAATTAACTCCTTACTAATTTCTTCAAAGGCTTAATCCTCATCATCATATTCTGATTCGTAATCACAATCTACTTCTTGAACTATCATTTCGGAATCAGATTGATTTTGAAGACTGGGCTGAGGACTCCTTATGCACGCCATGTCATTAAGACCAGTATAAAGAGAACTTTACAGAAAAAGAAAAGAAGAAAA